>NW_016967273.1:0-249 GCF_001483705.2 Eufriesea mexicana
GTCAGATTCTATTGCAAAGCTATGGCTGTAGCAAACCAATGGAATCTTTCCACCATATTTACATAAAAAGTTTTGCTCACAACAGTATTAGACGAAAATGTCAATAAAATTGAACTTTTCAGTCATATTTTATTGCAATGCAATGGCTGTAGCAAACCAATAGTATCATTCCTCCTTATTTGTGATGAAAAACTTGCTCATAGCGTTATTAGTCGAAAATATTATTAAAATTGAGCTTTTCAGTCATAT
>NW_016967274.1:0-1231 GCF_001483705.2 Eufriesea mexicana
AATGCACAGAAGCCCAAGTTATTCGAACCTAACCTGGCATAGCTTTACCTAACCAAGCGTTGCGTAATTCAGCATAACACGCTGATACCGATATTGCTCGCCATCCCAAATCCAAGCAGAATATAACAGGGCACAGTAGAAAGCAGAGGAACGCCGCATTGCTGCGTAATGCACAAAATTCGAAAGTATCCTAACATAACCTGACCAAACCAAACCTAACCAAACGTAGCCTAAGTTAACGTAGCGTGCCGATACCGCTATTGGTCCACTTCCCAGGACGAAGCTGAATATGTTAGAGCACAGTAGTGCACAGGTATCCGCCGAATAGCAGTGTATTGCACAAAGGTCAAAGATATACTCACCTAACCTGACCTAACCTAGCGTAACCAAGCATAGCCTAACTCAAAATAACGTGCCGGTGCCACCAATGCTGGCCTTCGCAGAGACAAGCGGATCATACTGGAGCACATTAGAGCGCCGAAATACACCGAATAGCATTATAAAGCGCAAAAGCGAAAACTATCTTATCCAAACCTAGCCAGCTTATGCAGCCAAACGTAACATAACACAACCTAACGTGACGCGACCATTATTCCTGGCGTCCCCGGAAACAAGCAGAGCGTGATAGCGCACGGCAGCGGGCAGTAGTCCATAGAATAGCAGTGCGCATCACAAAAGTCGAAACTGCACCACCCCAACGTAACCTAACATAACCAAACGTAACATAACACAACCATATATACCACGACCGCTATTGCTGGCATCCCGAGAGTCGGGCAGATAATAGGACATCAATTCAGAGCGCAGGTATCGACCGAAGAGCAGTGTATAGCATGAAAGCCAAAACTACGCTAAACAAACCTATCCGAACGTATCCAAGCTATGAGTAACTCAACTCAACCTTAAATCCCGAGACCACCATTGCTGGCCTCCCCATAGCCGAGCAGAATATACTAGTGCACAGTAGCGCGCAGAAAGCCACCAAATTACAATGTATAGCGCAAAAGTGGAGGATACCCTAACCTAACCATACCTAACCTAACATAACCGAACGTTGAGTAACTAAACTTAACGTGCCGCGACCGCCATTGCTGACTTCCGCAGAGACAAGCAGAATATAACAGAGAACAGTAGAGCACAGAAGTCCATAGGATATCAGAGTTGAGCGCATATGTCAAAGCCATCCTGGCCTAGCCCAACAAAGCCAAACATATCAAGACGTAACCAATCG
>NW_016967275.1:0-2216 GCF_001483705.2 Eufriesea mexicana
ATAGTCAGTCAACGTTTATATTTTGTATATAGGAACTGGACGTGACTGTAGACACTTAACATTTATCGTTTTCTGTGTAGATGCTAAACGTGACTATAATCAACCAATTTGACCGCTTTGTGTACATATATTGTTCATCAATATAGTTATCCAACATTAATATTTTTTATATGGGGACTGGACGTGACTCTAGACCCCTAACTTTGACTGCTTTCTGTATAAATACCAAAATACGTGTAATAATAACTGCCCAAATTTTTGAGGACTCTTTTGTATATATACTGATATAGTTATAGTCACTAAACATTGAACGTTTCTTGTGTAAATACTGAACGTAATTATCGTGATCCAATTTTCAAAAGTTTTTGGACGCTTTCTGTACAGATAATTTACGTCTATTCTCTATTTTCCTTTTAATGATTCCATTATTCCACACTCGTATAATATACAGTCAGTGGTTGATGCTCTTTGGTTTTGACATAATTCACACAGAAATGGTTCTGCTCTCTTAATTAGGTGTTCATAGATGACTTTTGTATTTATAGATGAACTGTCCGATTGTGAAATTATTAAATCTGAAATAATTAGATTCCTGGAATATTTTGTTTTACATTTTACATAATATGATACTTATTTCGTTCAACTGTGCAAAATTATTCATGTGATAAATTAGTATTTATAAAATGTTTTTTAATAAGTCAATCGAAGGATGATAGATTGCTATTTTTTAAGATAGTATCTCACGAGTTCATAAATATTAATCCTTTTCTGAATGAATTTATTAAAATTAGAGAAATATTATCATCTTTGCTCCAAATTAATTATCGTTTATTTAAAATATTCTAAATAATTTCGATATTTTAATTTATTCTCATTATTTATCGTAACCCAATAATTACTTGTCATTATTCAACATTATTATTAAACAAGGCACATATACGAAAAGGGTAAATAAAAATATCGGTTGCACAGACACATATTTAACTAAACCTCGATTCTTCATTTTTCCAAGCATTAATTGGAAGTGAATTTTGGATTGAAAAAGACCTTTAAAATCCTTCTGGGAGAATACACAGGGAAATCGATTTTCGGTAATATTCTTTTCAACGTGCCTATCAGGAATGATTTTTAATGGGTAGAAGGTCCGATAAAGGTGCAATCATTTACCTTCTACCCACGTTTTATCGAGGCGGATAATTATTTGCGTGAATAGAGGTGGCCTGACGAAGCAAAAATCCATCATACTCGATCAAACAGCGTTCCATCCTCAATAATGTCTAACAGTCAGTCAATTGACGATGTATCCCAGCTCGTTTATCTTTTTATGTGCTCTTTTGCCTCCCACAAGACAATCTCGTCATTTTCAAAATGGAGAACTCGTCGACGTAACGAACGAAGTTTCGTTATACGTACAAAATGTACCAAATGCTCACGTGGCAAACTGAGCCATTCACTGCACAAGTGGATTAACTCCACTTTTTGAAAAATCTTAAATTTAAGTATCAAAGCACTTGGTATAGTCGTAACTTTTTATATTTATAATAACTTTCCCCGATAATTAAGATTAACACCATTAAACGACAAAAATTTTTTGGCCACTGAATAATAAATAATTTATTTCAGAGGTCACTTTGATTAACTCCGTACTCTAATGTAAATCGTTGCAATAATGCAACTCAAATGCACTAGCAAGCCATGAATGATAACGGTGAATTTTTTAGCGCCGTCTTATCAGAATTCAAGTAAAATTTAGTAAAATTTAAATTTATTACTCTTTTCGCTTGCCAAATCGATTAACTCTTCCAGTAACATAAAAATGGTAACATTACCAACGATTACCTTTTGGCTATTTTTTCTTATAAATTTTATATACCGTTAGATGAAAGTTACATTTGTATTTATGCATTCTACGATATTTATTTCGATTTAAATTATAAAGGGAATTTTAAAAAACAATGTACATTATCTCATCGCATTTCTCCACTTTTTGTTTTATGGAGTTAATCAATTTGCGCGTGAGCGTGAACGGCTCAATTGTACACCTGCATACTCATTAACATAAAAAAAGAAAAAAAAAAGGAATGACAGTCCACCACATCTTGAACCGCATGTAAAAATTGCCCTAGTCCACGAGAAATGCGAGCAACATCCCACGAACATCCCAGGAAACCTGGAATCCCCTGGAGAATCCCTTTATCACGTCTCAGAAATCGCTC
>NW_016967275.1:3797-12764 GCF_001483705.2 Eufriesea mexicana
ATTTATCCGACTAATCTTACTATAATACGTCCAACCACGTCTTACGACCATAATCAACTGCATCTCAAAGTAGAAACGAAATCGTGAATATCTAAATTACTCTGACAACGTGTTTCGGTCATTTGTCTTCCATCAAACATCTTCAAACGCCCTCAAACATCGTCAAACGTCGTCAAACATTCTCCAACGCCTTCAGAAAAAGCCCAACCGACAATACTCAGCACCTAGACGCGTAAAATTTTGGAAAACTGCGTGAACTCGAGCCTGGTAGCAGACGCAAGATTGGCGAGGGTGGCACGAAACGATATTGGGCCGCAGCACGATTCATTTATCCGACTAATCTTACTATAATACGTCCAACCACGTCTTACGACCATAATCAACTGCATCTCAAAGTAGAAACGAAATCGTGAATATCTAAATTACTCTGACAACGTGTTTCGGTCATTTGTCTTCCATCAAACATCTTCAAACGCCCTCAAACATCGTCAAACGTCGTCAAACATTCTCCAACGCCTTCAGAAAGAGCCCAACCGACAATACTCAGCACTTAGACGCGTAAAATTTTGGAAAACTGCGTGAACTCGAGCCTGGTAGCAGACGCAAGATTAGCGAGGGTGGCATGAAACGATATTGGGCCGCAGCACGATTCATTTCTCATTTAAATCGTTCTCACGCCGATGGCAGAACGGACAGAAAAGGAGAGCCACGGTAACAAAGAGCTGATTTCAGATAAACGTGACTAGGACGAGCTCGTGGAAATCGAGAGGCCGTTTGCCTGCAAGTTAGTCTGCATTTTGCAAGATCTTCGGCCGCGTATTCAATGCGCGTTCGCTGCGGCAATGCGTGCATATTTCAATGGAACAAACGTTCCGTCGTGGAAATGACCCAACCCCGTGCTACCCCGAACTCGAGGCATTTCGATGCGTGCAGCCTTTGATTCCATGCTGTGTCGCGACGTCGACGGTGATCGAGCTTCCTGCGCTCCGGCAACGAGTATTGTTTGATCTAGTTTGAAGTATGCAATTGTTCGCGTTACGCGTTGTGTCTATGCATACTCTTTCGGTATCTTCTCGCTGATTTTTGGTAGATAAGAATAATAATTGGTGCGCGATTGGAATGCTCGATGAAAGCTTGATTATGTCCCTCTTTGTGTTTGTAGGTTAGGTTTGACGTGGTTTGAAGCTTGGGATTATTCACGTTATAACGTATGCACGGAGGTTCTTTTGATGATTATTAGCTGATTTGTAGTAAATAATAGTAATATTAATTAAAAAATATTAATTCAAAAAATTAAATAATAGTAATATCAATAATAGTAATAATGTAGGATATTTTTAGACACCCTTAAGGCACGATGGTCGAAGTGTTCCTACAGGGAACACCTCGCCAGGTATAGAGGTTCCGTTAGAGTCTAGGACCTTCGGAGAGCCTAACCTGAAGGAGGAATCCCTTCTACCACAGAGCGTTGCATGGAGGGAGTTTTCTCCTCCTTCGGGGGAAGCTCTTGCCATCCAAACGGGGTTAAAAGGGCTCTAAGATAGTCTTGGAGCGAGCGTTATCGAGAGTTGGCATTGCGAATTTTTGTAGAGTTGCGTTCAGTGAGAATCGAGTCGAAAATACAGACTGAAACCAATCCAGTCCCTATTCTGCAGTAAATTTGAGTATCCGAAGTACTCTCCAGCGAAGTAGAAATTGTGTGACTCTACAATAGTAATAGTAAATAATAGTAATTGATGAGCGTTATAAAATGTTTGATAATACTTTCTGTCATATCAATGAGTATTGTTTGATCCGGTTTGATGTTAAAAAGTGTTCTCTTTATATGTGTATCTATTGAGATTTATTTAGTAATTTTTATTTAATAGTTATTAATTAATAGTAACGATTATCGATTCTTAATATTAGTATAATGTTTATTATATTATTTATCGAAATATTGGATATTGTTTGATTTGGTTTGAAGCACAGGATTATTCATATTCGTCAATATCTGTAAGACTTTTTACAAATTCTCTGTTGATTTTTATGAATAATGATAATGGTAGCAGTATAGTAGTGAAAATATAAGAAAGTAACTGATATTTCATAGCAATTAGTTGGCCCTAATAGTGTTTAATAGTCATCAGTAATGACTGCTAATACTTTATGGACAGCAGCTATTGATGATGATGAATCATGGTAACTGTTGTTGGTTGATATTAATGGTCTTCATCGACAGTCATTATCGGTTGATAGTAATTGATATCTATGGAAAATACGTAGTATAACATATAATGACTGTTAACTCTGCATGGTCATTGAAGTTTGATAATAAATATGATTAAAAATCAATATAGGTATGAATAATAAGGTTCGTAATCAGCAATAATTTCTAGTACTAGATGATTACCTGCAATTGTCAGTATACAATTGATTATTATTATTGTAAACAGTTAATAGCTCTTTGTATGTATCAGTGATAATCGATATAGATCGATGCAGGTCTTCGTGATGGTCACTAGTTGCCTGGTATTGAATTATGACTAGAAACAAATTACTGTGATCAAGAGTGATTAATAGCAAGCGATGAGAGGTAATAGTGAGCAATAAATTACAGCCATGGACGGTCGATATTAAACAATAAGGATGCAGATCATTTGTTAACAATTAATAACGATGACGCATGAACGATTTATAAAACCAGTGGCATTTAAATTTAAGAAATATTTTCTTCATTTATACGACTGAAATAAATGAAAATAAATGTTTCTTTCGCAAACAGATATTTCTAGTATTTTTGTAAACGTTCTAACAATGATACATCTAGGGAAAATAATATATCTAGGGAACTCTGATAAGAAAAATTTCGCATTAATCTGATGGTTATTTGCAATATCGTCAAATGAAAATTAACTGTTAAAGAATTCTGAAATTTGAAAATTTGAATGTTAGAAAATTAAAGATCTCCAGAATTCAGAAATTTAAGAACAAAAAAATTGGACAACGTTGGAATAAGAATTTAGGGGATTTGCGATGTAACAATCAAAGAGGTTAAAAATTTTGAAAATCCAAAAAGTCAGAAATTATAAAAGTTAGAAACCTTCGAATTTGCAATGCAGAAATTTCAAAGTATGTTGGTGTTATAAGATCATCTATACCTAGATACTAGTAATTCAGGGAATAAAAATTTTCCATGTATACATGTATAGTAAAATACATAAAAATAAAATTTTTAATTATCAGAATTGAAGAGTATAATGACACCAAAAATTCAGTAATATTAATACACGAACTATAATGATTAGCTAGATGTATCACACACGAATAACAATAATTATAGTTAGCTTTACTCCCCGAGTAAAAGTCAACATTAATTTTGTCGAAAACAGTTACCTATTTTCAGAAACTACAGAAATCAAATATCCTCAACGAATAATCATTTTGATGACTTTATAGTTAATTCCAAAAATATCCAACTTCGTTGCCATAATCGCCTTCGATCCTCCACTTGGCACTATTTCCTCACGCAATTTTATTTTTCCCAATTTTCCTCCATTTTTGCCAATCCGAACTGCTCGTCTACAAACGTACTCAAAATCCCATTCACTCTAAAGAGACCTAGTTTCACCCCAACAAAAAGTGCAACCCTCAAAACTCTCATTACCACGAATCAAACGCAATCGAACCGTCAATCATCGTGAAACTCACCCTGGATCAGTTTATTACTCGAATCTGAACTTCTGTGCAGCAAAGCTCGCCTATTTTCCTCCCATTTTTGCCGCTATCCCGGATCGAGTTCCCGCAGGGTCTCGCTGGACGTCTCGCGATTTACCTTTTCTATGGAATTAACTTCCGCTGCTTCGAACAGCTTGCAAACGGTGTTTCGGCGACCGACGTTGACGAGGACGACGACGACGGCGACGACCTTGTCTGTAATTAAACTAATGGAAAGCCAGCCGGTGCTTTTGTGCGAGTCGGGGATGGTGTACAGAAGAGAGTACACGCCGGAGGGGGTGAAAACGAGCAAACATCGGGACGCAATCCATTGAAATTCGCGGCGCGACCAGGTCAGCTGAAAGCCGCGAAACTCCCCTAACGCGTGCACCTTGAGAAATGATAAAATCCTAAACCACCCCTGGTGTCCGTTGTAGGTGTATGTGTGTTGGTTGTGCTTGACATTTAAATTATGTCAGTTCGATATTATTAGATGATTTCTGTTCGCTATTTTTGTTACAAATTACTATTTTCGTCGTTGGTTGATTTAGGGGTCCTTGAGTTTCTTGGTTTTTGAAAGAAATTAAGTAATTTGAAGAAATTAAAGTGATTTATTTCCTTTTATAAAGGATGATTCTGTTTTCTATTAAATGATCTATTAAAGAGGTTTGAAAAAGTAAATGTAATTTGTTAAAGAAATTTGAAAAAATAAATATAATATAGTTTTATTTATTACAGATATCCTTTTCTATTAAGTGATATTGTTCTGGAGATTTGATAAAAATGAAAGTGATGTTTTTTTCTTTTACTGATGAGGATGTTGTTTTCTGTTAAGTAATATATTAATGAGAGTTGATAAAATGTCAAAGTTGATCTGTTTGGATAAATGATCTATTAAAGAGGTTTGGAAAAGTAAATATAATTTGTTAATGAAATTTGAAAAAATAAATATGATATAGTTTTATTTATTACAAATTTCCTTTTCTATTAATTTATAATTTTGTTATTAAAGAGTCTATAATTCTATTTTAAAATAATAAGAATTCTTTTGGTTTGGTTTGTTTTCTATTAAGTAATATATTAATGAGAGTTGACAAAATGTCAAAATTGATCTATTTGATAAAAAAAGAAGAGTGGTCAATTAATGTCTTAATTATCATTTATAATTTTGTTATTAAAGAGTCTATAATTCTATTTAAAAAATAATAAGAATTCTTTTGGTTTGGTTTGTTTTCTATTAAATAATATATTGATGAGAGTTGACAAAATGTCAGAGTTGATATGTTTGGATAAAAAAAGAAGAGTGATCAATTAATTTCTTAATTATCATTTATAATTTTGTTATTAGAGAATCCATAATTCTATTTAAAAAATAATAAGAATTATTTTGGTTTGGTTTGTTTTCTATTAAATAATATATTAATGAGAGTTGACAAAATCTCAAAATTGATCTATTTGATAAAAAAGGAAGAGTGGTCAATTAATTTCTTAATTATCATTTATAATTTTGTTACTAATGAATTTATAATTCTATTTAAAAAATAATAAGAATTCTTTTGATTGGAATACGAAAATATCGTTTTAATAATATAATTTTTGGACTCCTTTGTTGTATATAAATATTCCTATATCAGTACTATTTTCAAAAGTGCAAATACAGTAAGTTATATTTATTTAGAACTGAGATTATCGGTATTCAATTTAAGTGACAAGGTAACTTTAATTACTGAACTTTTTATCTTTAATTAAATGAATTGCACTTTTTCTGTGGTCTAAAATGGCGACGTTCCTTCGTTTTAAATACATGTATACATATAAAGTGGTTTGAATAAGTGTTCGAATGAATATGAACAGAATAAAATTTATTTATGTCATCCAGTGAATATAATGATATAAAATAATGTACATAATAATAAATGATCAATAAATGTATTAACTATTTATTAAATATTACTTTCTAAGTCAGCTTCGACTTTTATCTAACAAAATTTTAGAAATTGGTTTTCACAGTCAAATTTTTTTATTTGATTTGTTAACAAAGAGGGGGTGAGAGTTAAAATGCTTGTTACCTCAAACGCATCAGTGGCTACGATTTTTAACTGAAACAAGGTATCGAGGTGCAACTTTCGTCAAAAAATCACAAAATATTCAGGCTTTCTAGAGATTCATACATTCATTCACTTGAGGTTTTTGTTATGCAAGTTTTATGCGTTTTCGAAGGTTTCAGAGTGCGTGAAAGGTATGGAAAAATCGTGCGTCTCTGAACCAGCTACCTAAAGCTAAATTTTATTAAAAGGTGTGGCAAAGAGAGAAATTATTTTATGACCTCTGCATCCGTCTCATTGTAAAAATTTGGAAAATTCTTTTATTGGAGTTTTAGGGGGAAATGAATGGTTCCTGTTAAAATTTAAAAATAACGAAACTAAGAACTATAAAGTTCTGTTATAATTTAAAAAATCCAAATATTTTGTAAAGTTAATATTTAGGAAAGAATTTTGAAATTTTAGTAATTCGGAGCTGTAAATATCTAAAAATTATGATTGGAAATTATCACAACGACTTGGAAATTTATTCATTTTTTAATGCAAATTCAACAGTTAGTTAACAATCTGGTAATCTAGACACAGTAGAAGCGAATTGGTATAATTTATCATAAAATGAACATATGATGGTACACATGAAGGTAGAATAAATGCAAAACATATGAAAAGAGAAAATAAAAATAATTACAGAAATTGGAAAGACTGAAACGAGTCATTCTATATATTTTATTAACCACTGCTTATTTTAGTATCAATGTGTTTACACATACCACTGAACTTTCGAACCTACCCGAACGTATAACAATATATGACGAATTCTTATCACGAAAAATTGTATCACTGTATTACAAACTGCTTACATGAATCAAATCTCAATTATACACAAATTACAATTTTCAATTTTTCATTTCCCAATCCACCACCTATTTTTACCCCTATTTCAACCCCCATGAAATCGTCGCGTTTATTATAACTGAATTTCGAATTTTTTAAATAAAATTTCTTCGTTTCTGAATGAAAATAAAATATTTGATTAGGGTCGTTGATTATAGGTATGAAATGACGAGGCTGGATAAGTGTTAGAAAAGGTACGATTTCGAATTTTTTAAATAAAATTTCTTCGTTTCTGAATGAAAATAAAATATTTCATTAGGGTCGTTGAATAGTGGTATGAAACAATGAGGCTGGATAAGTGTTCGACGATCGTGGTATTCCTGATGGTCGAAAAGTGGATGTTCGAAAGGTCTGGATCGAAAGTTTTTCGTAGGTGAAGCAGCGCAGGTGGGAAATAATGAATTCAGTTGCTCGGGAGAGTGATTAATGGCTTCGCCAGAGCGTTTAAGATATAATTAATTAGTGGGTTAAGTAAGTTGCCCGACTTTAAACAGTTTTCAAGTTTTATTAGTTCCACCGGCAGTATTTAGTTTAATGTATTTATGTTGACCGAAAGCTGTTCCGTAACGGTATTTTAAGGGGTTCTTTCGCAACTTCCGGTCGATAGTTTATTAATGCCTTTTTAATTACATCGGCGCAAAATATTTGTATCGTTGAGTAAGGCTTCCACGTTGCTATAGATTTGTAAGTATTCAAGTCTCACCTTGCAATTATTCTTCTTATCTATTTTTATGTTATATACAGGGTGTCCCAGAACAATGTATACACACTTTGCTTGACTATAAATAAATTATATTTATATTATAATAAATTAATACAAATTAGAAAAACTAAGGTAGTAAAGTGTGTATACGTTTTTTTGGGACACCCTGTATTTAGTACTTTTTCATATTATATATTTAATATTATTTACAATATCGTGTGCCTAATATTATTCTTTTTAGAACATATTTAGCAGTATTTAAATTATGTATTTAATATTATTTATATAACGTATATTTAATATTATTTACATTATCGTACACACTAAATTATTTTTGTATTATATATTAAACATTATTTACGTTATGTATTCAATCTTATTTAAACATCGATTATATATGTATCTAGATTGACTGTCAATTATAAAATAATAAACAGGTATAAATTTTGCCATGTTTTCGAAATTGGTGGATTTATGATAAAACTGGCATTTTGTGGATCAAGACGTCTAGTGATATATCTAGTGACATTGGAAACTTAGTTGAAGTTAGACTTATACCTATTTACACCTTTCATTTTTGGAATTATATATTTATCTATATTTATAATTGGAGGAAATATATAGTAAAGACAAATGTGGTAATGGTTACATAGATTTTTAAATATATATTCAGATTATTGGAATTCAAGTTATTGTGATAAATGACTATGTGTGTAATGATTCAGGTGTTGTGTTAATAATTGTGTACGTCAATGTAATGTATGAAAGAAGAAAGAACAGAAACGAGAGTGATTTGGCATAGGTCAGTTGCAATTGAATTTTAATAGTGAGAGGACGTGTGAGCATGTGATTGTGATAAATTAATTACATTTAAACTCGATATTATTTGATAATTTTTGCAATTAAGTAAAGAATTGTTCTTATTGTTATAAAAATTTCATCCACCACTAACAACCATCATGGGGATATGTTATAGGGTTCCAGTTAATCTTTATGTTAGAGTGTACGGTAACTGATGGTAGAACCAAGCAAAAAGTGATTCTACGTATAAAAATAAGTCGAAATGGAAGAATAAAATTTTCTCATTCGAGGCTTACTTTCCGAAAAAACCGACATTGAAATTCCATGGGGTGTGCGTTCCTTTATTCAAATTTTGACGCTATGAATTTCACTGCAGACTTTATTTATAGATATTCGTGTACATTTCGAGTACCTCTGTATCTAAATTAAGCAGGTCAAATGATAGAACAGCATCAAAGATGGCCGCTAAAATGCACGAAGTTAAATTGCACCCCATAAATTTTCAAATCGAATTTCCTCGAAAACGGGACCTCGTAGGAAAAAATTTTATTCTTTCTTTTCTACTCATTTTTATGCGTAGAATCATCTTCTGTACTTTTTGTAGCATAAATTACAAGACACCCTGCACAAATATGTAGATACCGACATATAGGTGTACAATGAGTAATATGTAAAATCGTTACATCTAGTGACTAATTAGGTATACATAATAGTAAGTCTTCAGTTCAAACAAAGCAATCTAAGAGTAAATACAAGTGTCACTATCATATAAAATGGCTAAAAGTCAATAACAAAATTAATATATATTTAAATTAATAAAAATAAATAAAT
>NW_016967276.1:0-213 GCF_001483705.2 Eufriesea mexicana
GAATTTTCCATCCAGATACTATATAATTGCAGTGGCCACAGCTGGCCAATAGAATATTTCCTCATAATTTATGCAAGAAAGTCAACTCGCCACGATATTAGTCGAAAATGTCAATAAAATTGAATTTTCGAGGCAGATTCTATAGCATTGTAATGGGTACAGCGTGCCAATAGAATCTTTCCTCCTTATTAATGCAAGGATGTGAGCTCACCA
>NW_016967276.1:1746-2200 GCF_001483705.2 Eufriesea mexicana
AGCATTGCAATGGCTATAGCGCGCCAATAGAAAATTTCCTCCTTATTTATGCACGAAACTTACCTCACCACGATATTAGTCGAAAGTGCCAATAAAATTGAATTTTCGAGGCAGATTCTATAGCATTGCAATGGCTATAGCGCCCCAATAAAATATTTCCTCCGTATTTATGCACGAAAGTTACTCCACCACGATATTAGTCGAAAATGTCAATAAAATTGAATATTCGTGGCAGATTCTATAGCATTGCAATGGCTATAGCACGCCAATAGTACCTTTACTCCTTGTTTATACAAGAAAGTTAGCTCACCACGATATTAGCCGAAAATGTCGATAAAATTGAATTTTCCAGCCAGATTCTTTGGCATTGCAATGGCTATAGCTCGCCAACAGAATCTTTCCTCATTACACATGCAAGGATGTCAGCTCACCACGATATTAGTCGAAAATGTCA
>NW_016967277.1:0-562 GCF_001483705.2 Eufriesea mexicana
AGCTAACTTCCTTGCGTAAGTAAGGAGGAAAGATGCTTTCTGTGTGCTATTGCCATTGCAATGATGTAGAATGTGGCTGGAAAAAACAATTTTGTTGACATTTTCGACTAATGTCGTTGTGAGCTAGCCTTATTACATAAATAAGGAGAAAAGATTCTGATGGCGTGCTATAGGCATTGCAGTGCTACAGAATGTTGCTGGAAAATTCAATTTTACTGACATTTTCGACTAATATCGTTGTGAGCTAACTTCCATGCGTAAGTAAGGAGGAAAGATGCTTTTTGTGTGCTATAGCCATTGCAGTGCTATAGAATGTGGCTGGAAAATTCAATTTTATTGACAATTTCGACAAACACCGTTGTGACCTTACTTCCTAGCGTAAGTAAGGCGGAAAGATGCTTTTTGAGTGCTATAGCAATTGCAATGATATAGATTCTGGTTGGAAAATACAAAAAATTTTATTGACATTTTCGACTAATATAGTGGTGAGCTTACTTTATTGCATAAATAAGGAGGAAAGATTCTGTTGGCGTGCTATAGGCGTTGCAATGCTGTAGAATAT
>NW_016967278.1:0-942 GCF_001483705.2 Eufriesea mexicana
AGCCATTGCAAAGCTATAGAATCTTTCAGGAAGATTCAATTTTATTGACATTTTCGAATAATAACGTGGTGAGCTAGTTTTCTTGCATAAATAAGGAGGAAGGATCCTATTGGCGAGCTATAGCCATTACAATGACATAGAATCTTGCTGGAAAATTTAATTTTACTGACATTTTCGACCTATATCGTGGTGCGCTACCTTCGTTGCATAGATAAGGTGGAAAGATTCTATTGGCGTGCAAAAGTCATTGCAATGCTATAGAATCTGCATGGGAAATTCAATTTTTCTCACATTTTCCACCAGTATCGTGGTGAGATACCTTCTTCGCTTAAATAAGGAGAAACGATTCTATTTGCCTGCTATAACCGTTGCAGTGTTATAGAATCTGGCTGGAAAGATTAATTTTCTTGACATTTCCGACTAATATTGTGGTGAGCTAACTGTCTTCCATAAATAAGGTGGAAAGATTCTATTGACGTGTTATAGCCATTGCAATGCTATAGAACCTGTCTGCAACATTCAATTTTATTTACATTTTCGGATAATATCGTGGTGAGCTATGCTCCTTGCATACATCAGGAGGAAATATTCTATTGTCGTGATGTAGCCATTGCAATGCTATAGAATCAGTCCGGGAGATTCAATTTTATTCACATTTTCGACTGATGTCGTCGTGAGCTAACTTACCTGCATTAATAATGAGTAAAAATTCCATTGGCTTGCCATAGCCATTGCAGTGCTATAGTATCTTGCTGGAAATATCAATTTTATTGACATTTTCGGATAATATCGTGGTGAGCTCAGTTCCTTGCATAAATAAGGATGAAATATTCTATTGGCGTGCTTGGGCTATGGCATTGCAATAGAGTATGGCTGGAAAATTCAATTTTAATGACATTTTCGAATAATATAGTGGTTAGCTAACTTCCTTGCATAAATAAG
>NW_016967279.1:0-1991 GCF_001483705.2 Eufriesea mexicana
CCGACTCTGGGGAGGCCAGCAGTAGTGGTCGGGGTACGTTGGGTTGAGTTATGTTACGTTTGTTTACGTCAAACTTGGATAAATTAGGAAAGGGTTGCGTTGGCCTTTGTGTTATACACTGCTATACGTGGACTTCTGCGTTCTACTGTGCTCTAATATTTTCTGCTTGGCTCTAGGGAAACCACCGATTTTGATCTCGGCACGTAAATATGAGTTATGTTATGTTTGGATAGATTAGGTTATGTCAAGCTCGGCCAGGTTATCCTTGACCTTTGAGCTATGCACTGCCATTCGGTGGATTTCTGCACACGAGTAGCTCTACAATGTTCTGCTTGAACCCGGGGAGGCCGACAATAGGCGCGGCACGTTAGGTTGAGTTAGGCTTCGTATAATTGGGTTTTGTTAGTTTCTGCTTGGCCAGGGTGGCTTCGACTATCGTGCTGTACACTATTATACGACAGGTTCCTGTGATCTACCGTGCTCTACTGTGTTCTGTTTGGCTATGTGTAGTCCAGCAGTTGTGGTCGCGGCACGATTCCTTGAGTTACGCTACACTTGATTAGGTTAGGCTAGGAGGGGTTATGGTAGGATATCTTCGACTTGTATGCTATTCACTGCAATGCGGGGAGTTTCAGCGAACTGCTGTGCTCTAGTACAATCTACTTGTCCCTGAGGATGTCAGTAATGGTTGCCTCATCATGTTGGATTGTGTTATGTTGCGTTTGGACATGTAACGTTTGGCTAGGTTAGGACATGCTACTTTGACTTTTTGGTTTACACTGCAATTCGGTGGATTTCTGTGAACTGCTGTGTTCTAGTACTTTCCGATTGGCTCTGGGGATGACAGCAGTAGTGGTCTCAGCAAGTTAGTTTGAGTTCAGCGACGTTTGCTTACGGTAGGTTTGGTTCGGTTAGGATAAAATAGCTTAGACTTTCGTGCCCCGCGCTGCTAGTCGGTATTCTTCTGCGTCTGTCGTAGGCCGTCACGTTAGCTTGTGTTTTGCTACGATTCTCTGGATCAGGTTCGACTAAGCTCGATCATGTTAACATGGTCTTTCCTGCTAAACACTGTTATTCGGAGAATTTCTGCGCTGTAATGTGCCCTACCATATCCTTGATGTTCATGGGTAGGCCACCAATAGTGGTCGCGGCTCATTATATTTATGTAGGCTACGTTTTGTTAGGTTATGTTAGCTTGGTTTAGGTACGGATAGGTATGTCCTTTGTGGTATACACTGCGAATCTATAGATTTCTGCGCTCTACTGTCCACTAGTATGCACTGCTCGACCCTTGGGAGGCCAGCAATGAAGGTCGGGGTACGTTAGGTTGAGTTTAGCTACGTTTGTTTATGTTAAGATTGGACACATTAGGATAGGATAGCTTTGACTTTCGTACTATAAACCGGCACTCGGAGACTTCTGTGATCTACTGCTCTCTACTGCATTCTGCTTTGCTCTGGGGATGCCAGCAGCTGTGTTCGCGGCCCCTTATTTTCAGTTCCGCTACGTTTGGTTAAGTTAGGTTAGGCCATGTTGGGTTATGGTATCATCGACTTTTGTTGCACACACTGTTATTCGGTGGATTTCTGTGCTCTGCATTTCTGTACTATGCTATTTTGGACTCTGTGGGACCAGCAATAGTGGTCTCCTCATGTTAGGTCGAGTTAGGTTACATTTAGACATGTTGCGTTTGGCTAGGTTAGGAGAGGCTACTTTGACTTTCATGCTATGCACTGCTCTTCCGCTAATTTCTGAGCACTAATGTGCTCTAATATGCTCTGCTAGACACTGGTGCGGCCAGTATTAGTGCTCTCGACACGATAGGTTGAGTTAGGTTACGCTCCGTCAGGTTAGGTTGGGAAGGTTAGGCCAGGATATTTACGGCTTTTGTGCACTGCACTGCAATGCGGTGGACTTCTGCTCTCGGATGCGATGCAGTATATTCTGCTTTCCGCTGGGGAGGCCAGCAATAGTGGTCTCGGATGTTTAGG
>NW_016967280.1:0-934 GCF_001483705.2 Eufriesea mexicana
GATAGCTCACCACGATACTAGTCGAAAATGTCAATAGAACTGTATTATCCTTCTAGGTTCTACTGCTTTGCAATGCCTACAGCACTCCAACAGAATATTTCCTCCTTATTTATGCAAGAAGGTTAGTTCACAACAATATTAGTCGAAAATGTCATTAAAATTGAACTTTCCAGCCAGATTCTATAGCATCGCGGCGGCTATAGCACGCCAATAGAACCAATAGAATCTACCATCCTTAATTATGCAAAAAAGAGAGCTCACCACGATATTCGTCGAAACTGCCAATATAACTGAACTTTCCTTCCAGGTTCTACAGCAATGCAATGCCTATAGCACGCCAACAGAATATTTCCTCCTTATTTATGTAAGAAAGTTAGCTAACCACAATATTAGTAGGAAATGTCAATAAAATTTAGTTTTTCAGCCACATTCTATAGCATTGCAATGGCTATAGGTCGCCAATAAAATCTTTCCTCCTCGATTATGCAAGAAAGTTGGCTCACCACGATATTAGTCGAAAATGACAGAAAAATTGACTTTTCCAGCCATATTCTATATCATTGCGGTGGCTATAGCACGCCAATTGGATCTTTGCTCCATTTTTATGCAAGAAAGCTAGCTCACCACGATATTTGTCGAAAATTACAACAAAATTGAATTTTCCGGCTGGATGATATAGCAATCCAATGACTGTAGCACGCCAGTAGAATCTACCCTCCTTATTTACGCAATAAAGTGAGCTCACCACGATATCAGTCGAAAATGTCAACAAAATCGAACTTTCCAGCCAGAGTCTATAGCATTGCGACGGCTATAGCACGCCAGTAGAATCTACCCTCCATATTTATGCAATATAGTTAGCTCACCATGATATTGGTCGAAAATGTCATTAAACTTGAATTTTCCAGCCAGATTCTACTGCACCACGTATGCT
>NW_016967281.1:0-741 GCF_001483705.2 Eufriesea mexicana
CAGAGGAGTCCATAGGATAGCCTTGTGAGCACAAAGGTCGTTGCTGTCCTAACTCAACCTAAAGTAACCAAACCGGACAAAACGTAATATGTCCCTACCGAACGTGCCGTGACCGGTATCGCTGGCATCCAGAGCGCCAAGCAGAATATACTAGAGAACTGCATAGCGTAGAAATCGACCGCATTGCGGTGAACAGCACAAGAGTCAAAGATATCCTGAGCGAACCTCTCCTAACTTAACCTAACCCAACGTACTATAACGCAACCGAACTCGCCGCAGCCACAGTTTAAAGCCTCCCCAGAGCAAAGCAGGGCATGGTTGATCGCAGCAGCGCTCAGAAATTTGCCGATTGGCTATGTGTATCACGAATGTCAGAGCCGTCCTAGCCTAACCTATCCAAACACAGCAACTCCAAACGTAACATAACCAAACCCAAAGCGACTAGACCACTTATGCCGACCTTCCCAGGCCAGGCAGGACATACTAGGGCACAGTAGAACGCAGAAATCCGCCAAGGAGCAGCATATAGCACAAAAGTCAAAGCTATCCTCCCCTAACCCAACCTAACATAACGTGACCAAACGTAGCACAACATAACGTGACCAAACGTAGCCGATCAAATCTTTCGTGCCACGACCACTATTTCTAGCCCTCCAAGAGCCTAGCAGAGGATATTATACCTAGGTAGAGCGCAGAAATCCACCGAATAACAGTCTATGCCAAGAAAGTCAAAGCTATCCA
>NW_016967282.1:0-710 GCF_001483705.2 Eufriesea mexicana
TGGCCCATCCTAACCTAACCGAACATGAGATAACACAAACTGACGTGCCTAGACCACTATTCCCTGCCTCGGCATCGCCCTTCAGGGCATACTGGAGGAGAGAAGAGCGCAGAAGCACTTACACTGGCAGTGTATGTCATAAAAGTCACAGATAACGTTGCCTAGCCTACCCTAAGCAAACATAACCAAACGTAGCACAACACAACGTACCATGCCGTGACTACTATTGCTAGTCTCCTCAGAGCCAAGCAGAGAATATTAGAGCAATGCAGTGCGCAGAAGTCCACGGAGCAGCAGTGTTTAGCATAAAAGTGAAAGCTATTGTATGCTAACGTAACCAAACGTAATAACAAATGTAACCTATATCAAACTAACGTGCCGAGACAACCATTGCTGGCCTCCGTAAAGCCAGGCAGAGCGAAGTAGCGGACAGTGGAGCGCAGGAACCTACCGATCAGCAGTGTATGGCACAAAAGCCACAGACAACCTAACCAAACGTAAACAAGCCTATCCTAACCGAACGTAACTAAACACAACATATACTGTCTCGAACGCTATTTCTGGCCTCCCAAGAGTCGAGCAGAGCATAGTAGTGCAGAGTGTGGCGCAGAAGTCCAGCGAATAGCAGTCTGTGGCGAGAAAGTCAGGGCTACCCTAGCCTGAACCAACCAAACCCAACATAGCCAAACGTAATCCGACTAAACCAAACG
>NW_016967283.1:0-547 GCF_001483705.2 Eufriesea mexicana
GCCAACCCAGAGCCATGCAGTATATATTAGAGCGCAGTAGGAGTAATAAAACCAGCGAATAGCAGTGTATAGTACAAAGGACATGGTTATCCTCTCCAAAAGTAACCAACCGTCTCATAACCGAACGTAACATAACTAAACCCGACGTGCCGAGACAACAGTTGCTTACCACACCAGGGCCAAGCTGAAATAGTAGAGCACAGTACAGCGCAGAGGTCTACCGAATAAATGTGTATAGCACGAAAATCAAAGCTACCCCTTGCGAACATAACATAAGGTGACATAACCAAAAGTAAACTGACAAATCCCGACGTGCCTAGGCCACTGTTGCTGACCTCCACATGGCCCAGCAGAATGCATGAGAGGGAAGCAGATCGCAGAAGTCCATAGAATGGCAGTGTGCGGCAGAAAAGTCAATCCTAACCTAACACAACGCAACTTTACCAAACCAAACGTAATCCAACACCGCCTAACCTGCGGCGACCACTATTGCTGGATCGTCAGGGCCAAGCAGAGCATATTCGAGCACACTAGAGCTCAGAAATCC
>NW_016967284.1:0-601 GCF_001483705.2 Eufriesea mexicana
GAAAACCGACGCATTGCATTGGAAGCACAAAAGTCAAGGATACCCTAACCTAACCAGACCCAACTTAACCTAACGGAACTTATAATAACTTAACATTCTGTGCCGATACCACTATCGCTAACACTCCCAAAGCCAATCTGAACGCATTAGAGCTCAGTAGGGTGGAGAATTCCGCCGAATGGCGGTGTATAGCACAAAGGTCAAAGCTATCCTCTCCGAACATTACAAATCCTTGCATAACCAAACGTAACCTAACCCAATATGATATGCCTAGACCTCTATTGCTGGCTTCCAAAGGGCCATGCAAGAACACACTAAAGCACAGTAGAGAGCAGAAGTCCGCCGCATTGCAGTCTAAAGCACAGAAGTCAAAGACACTTTAAACCAACCTGACCAAACCTAACCTAACCAAACGTAACCTAACCCAAACTTTCGTGCCACGACCACATCTGGCCCCCACAGAGTCGAGCAGATTATATTAAAGCAATGCGGGGCGCAGGAATCCATCGAATAGCTGTGTGCTGTAATAAAGTACAGTATATCCTCTCCTAACATGTCCAAACGTAATAGAATCAAACGCATTCTAATTTAACGTAACGTG
>NW_016967285.1:0-1754 GCF_001483705.2 Eufriesea mexicana
GCGCCCTGCGTTACTCTATTAGCAACCGCTAATCTCTGCGGAGGCCAGCAATATTGGTCGTGGTCAGTTAGGTTAAGATATATTACGCATAGTTATGTTAGGTTACGTTGTGTTAGGCTAGGGTAGCTCCTTCTTTTATGCTATTCGCTGCTATTCGGTGGATTTCAGCGCTCTACGTTGCTCTACTCTCCTCTCCTCGACACTGGAGAGATCAGCAATGGTGGTTGCTTCATGCTGGATAGAGTAATGTTACGCTTGTTTTGGGTAGGTTAGGTTAAGTTAGGCTAGGGTTGCTTTGACCTTTGTGCTATACACTGCTATTCGGTCTACTCCTGTAAACTGTATAGCTCCACTAGCATCTGCTTGTCTCTGGGCTGACCAGCAACAGCGGACGTGACACGTTTTGTTGGGTTACGTTATGTTAGACGGATTTGCTTTGACTTTTGTGCTATACACGGCAATTCGGTTGATATTTGCGCTCTTCGTTGCTGTAATCTCACCCACTTTCCTCTGCGGAAACCAGGAATGATGGTCGTGGCACGTTTGGTTGAGTTAGGTTACGTCTGGGTATTGAAGGTCCTGCTACAATTGGTTAGGTTGGTTTTGTCCTTCGTGCTGTACACTGCCATTCGGTGGCATTCTGCACACGACTGTGCTCTAGTGTATTCTCCTTGACTATTGGGAGGCCAATAGTATTGTTCCCGGCACGACCGTCTGATGCACGTTGCGTTCTGATATGTTATGTTTGGTCACGCCAGGATATTTTTGAATTTCGCGCACGAATTTCGCGCCATGCACTGCGTTTCTATGGATTTCTGTGCTCTAGTATTCTCTAATATGTTCTGCTCGGCTCCGTGGAGGCCAGCAATAGTATTTTCGGTACGTTAGGCTGAGTTATGTTGCGTTAGGTTATGTTACGTTTGGCTTGGTAGGATTGGATAGCACAGAGGTTTGAGCTATTCACTGCTCATCGCCGGATTTCTGCGCTCTACAACGATACACTTTGCTTTTCCGACTGTCGGCACACAAGCAATAGTGGTCGAGGCACGTTATTTTCAATTATGATGCGTTTGGTTATGTTGGTATTGGTTAGGTTAGGAAACGGTGGATTTATATTTTGCGCTGCACACTGCTACTCGGTGTACTTCTGCGCTTTACTGTGCTCTAATATGCTCTGCTTCGTCATTGGAGCGCAATAATACTGGTCTAGGCACATTAGGTTGGGTTAGGTTACGATAGGTTATGTCACGTTTGCTTAGGTTAGGCTACTGTAGCTTTAACTTTTGTGCTATGCACTGTTATTCGGTGGATTTCTGTGATCTACGGTTATCTAATATTCCCTGCTCTGTACTGGGGAGGCCAGAAACTGTGTCCGCCGGGCGTTTGGTTAGGTTATGAAATGATATCCCTGACTTTTGTGCTATACACTGCTTTTCGGTTGATTTCTCTGCCCTACGTTGCTCTAGTATAATCCGCTCGTCTCTGTGGAGGCCAGCAACAGTGGCCGTGGCAGGATAGGTTTTGCTATGCCGGGTTTGGTAATGTTGCGATTGGATAGGTTAGGATAGGGTAGCTTTGACTCTCATGCTTCACACTGATATTCGGTGGACCTTTACGCTCTACTGTGCTCCAGTATATTCTGCTTGGCTCCTGGGAGACTGGTCTTGGCACGTTAGGTTATGTTAGGGTGTGCTTGGTTACGTTACGCTTGGTCAGGTTTGGATACGATAACTTTGACTTTTGTGCTGTACACT
>NW_016967286.1:0-1732 GCF_001483705.2 Eufriesea mexicana
AGCCAATCGTAACATTTGCTCAACCTAACGTGCCGCGGACACTATTGCCCGCCGCCCGACGTTCGAGCAGAGTATAGTAGAGAAGTGAAGAGCGCAGAAATCCACCGAAAAGTATTGTATACCTCCGTAGTCGAAAGTATCCTAACCTAACCTGATCCAACCTAAGCTAAAAGAACGTAGCACAGCTGAACAGGACGTGCGGCGACCGCTACCTCTGACCTCGCCAGTGCTAAGTATAATGTAGTGGAGCATAGTGGGTCACAGAAAGCCACCTGACTGCAGTGTATATCACGAA
Source organism: Eufriesea mexicana (assembly GCF_001483705.2). Classification (NCBI taxonomy): domain Eukaryota; kingdom Metazoa; phylum Arthropoda; class Insecta; order Hymenoptera; family Apidae; genus Eufriesea; species Eufriesea mexicana. The sequence goes on from NW_016967286.1 coordinate 296, forward strand.
AGTCAAAGGTATGCTAACCAAATTTAACCTAACGTTAACTAATCAAACGTTGCCTAACTCAACATAAAGAGCCGTGACCACTATTGCTGGACGCCCCAGGACCAAGCAGAATACAGTAGAGCATTATGGAGCGCTGAAGTCCACATAATTACAGTGCATGCCACGAAAGACTGTGCTATCCTAATCAAACACAAGCAAACGTGGTGTAACCAAACGTAGCCTATCTACACCTAATTGACCTACACCGCTATTTCTTACCTCCCCGGAGTCTAGCAGAGCATGTTTGATCACAGTATTACGAAGAAATCCTCCGAACAGTTGTATGTGGCACAAAAGACAAAGCTATCATAGCCAAACCTAACAAAACACAACATAACCGGAACTGACCGAACTCAGCCTAACGTGACTAGACCACTATTGCTGACGTCCCCAGAGCCAAGCCGAGCACATTATAGCACAGCAGAGCGCAAAAATGCACCGCACAGCGGTGTACAGCGAAAAAGTCCGGTCTATCCTTTCCTAACCTAACCAGACGTAACATAACCGAACGTAACCTAACTCAATCTAACGTGCCCGGGCCACTATTGCTGGCCACCGCGGAGCCCAGCTGTATATGCTAGAGCGCAGAAATCCTAATAATAGTAGTGTATACCGCAAAAGTCGAAGCCACTATTACCAAACCTAGCCCAAAATGTACAAACCAATCGAACCATAACTCACCCCATAGCGTCACGAACACTATTGCCGGCCTCCACAGCGCAAAGCAGAATATATAGAATATAAGCGCTGAAGTCCACCGAATAGCAGTGTGTAGACGAAAGCCGAAGTCATCTTGACCAAACTTAAACAAACCTAACCTAAGCAAACGTAACCTAACAAAACGTATAGTGCCACGAACGCTATTGCTGACCTCCGCAGAGCCAAGCAGAACATACGAGAGCAGAGTGGACTACATAAATCCGCGGTGCTGCAGTGTAAAGCACAAAAGTCAAAGATACCCTAACCTAACCTGACCTAACATAACCCAAACAAACATAGCATAACTCAAGATAACGTGCCGAGTACAATATTGCTGTGGTTTCCGGAGCCATGCTGAACATCGCATTTCACAGTATAGTGCAGAAGTCCACTGAATAGCCGTGCATGTCACAAAAGTCGAAGCTATCATATCCTAACCTATCCAAACGTAATAAGATCAAACGTAGCATAACTTAACGTTTCGTGCCGAGAACACTACTACTGGGATACTCAGAGTCAAGTTGCACACACTAGAGCACAGTAGAGCGTAGGAAGGTGCCAAATAGCAGTGAAGATCATTAATGCCATAGGTACCGTAACCTCACCTGACCTAGCACAGACAAAGAGAACGTAGTCTATCTAAACGTAATGTATCGTGACCAATATTGCTGTCCTCCACATAAACGAGCAGAGCATATT
>NW_016967287.1:0-224 GCF_001483705.2 Eufriesea mexicana
GTTTATAGAATTGAATTTTCCAGCCAGATTCTATAGCATTGCAATGGCTATAGCTCGCCAGTACAGCCTTTCCTCCTTACACATACAAGGATGTCAGCTCACCACGATATGAGTCGAAAATGTCAATAAAATGGTATTTTCCATCCAGATACTATAGAACTGCAATGGCCATAGCTGGCCAATAGAATCTTTCCTCCGTATTTATGCAAGAAAGTTACCTCTCC
>NW_016967287.1:304-524 GCF_001483705.2 Eufriesea mexicana
TATCTTTCCTCCTTATTTATTCAAGAAAGCTATCTCACGACGATACTAGACGAAAATGTTAATAAAACTGAATTTTCCAGACAGATTCTACAGCATTGCAATGGCTATATCACGCCAATGGAATCTTTCCTCCTTATTTGTGCAAGAAAGATACCAATCCAGGATATTTGTCGATAATGTAAAGAAAATTGAATTTTCGAGGCAGATTCTATAGCATTGT
>NW_016967288.1:0-538 GCF_001483705.2 Eufriesea mexicana
GCCATACCTAACCTAAACAAACCGAACATTGCCAAGCATAGCATAAATCAACCTGACGTGGCTAGACCGCAATTGCTGCCCTCCCCAGCGCCAAGTAGGACATACTGGAGCACAGTAGATCGCAGAAATCCACCGAATAGCAGAGTACAGCACGAAAGTTAAAGATAACCTAACCAAGCATGGCCTATCCCAACCTAACCGAACGTAACATTACTAAACGTAACGTGCCAACACCACTGTTGCTCGCATTCCCAGAACCAAGCTGAAAACATTTCGGCACTATAGGGAGCAGAAATACACCCAATAGCACACTATAGCACTAGTGTCAAAGCCATCCTCTCCTAAGCTAACCAACCCTGACGTAGCCTAACCCGACTTAGCGAAACTCATTCTAGCGTACCGAAACCAGTATTGCTGGCCTCCTCAGAGCCAAGCTGAGCATACTAGAGCACAGTTCATCGCAGAAATCCAGAGAATAGCAGTGCATGGCATAAGAGTCGAAGCTGCGTTGTCTTAACCCGACCGAACCAGACATAAC
>NW_016967289.1:0-522 GCF_001483705.2 Eufriesea mexicana
ACATCCATATATCCATACATACATCCATACATACATCGATACATTCATTCATACATGCAACCACCCATACATCCATCCACTCAGCCATCCAGCCATCCATACATCCATACATATATAGATCCATACATCCATACATTCGTACATCCATACAATCGTTCATCCTAACATACATTCATCCATACATGCATACATCCATACATCCATGCATACCCCCATACACTCATCCATACATACATCCATAGATACATGCGTAAATGCATCCACACACACATCCATGCATGCATACATCCATACATCCATCCACTCATTCATCCATCCTTCCATACATCCATACAGATATACATCCATACATCCATACATCCGTACATACATACATTCGTACATTCATACATTCGTACATCCACACATACAACTCCATACATCCATGCATCCATCCATCCATTCATACAACCATCCATACGTACATCCATTTATTCGTACATACATACGTCCATACATCCATACATCCATACATGCATGCAT
>NW_016967290.1:0-553 GCF_001483705.2 Eufriesea mexicana
AGGTTAAGTTAGGTTACTTTTCGCTGGGTTACGTTGGTACCGGTTAGGACTGAATGGCTTTAACTTCTCTGGTATGCACTGCGAGTCTATGGATTTCTGCGAACAGCTGTACTCTAATATGTTCTGCTCAGCTATGGGGAGGCCTGAAGCATTGGACGCAGCACGTTTGGCTGAGTTAGGTTGCATTTAGCCTTGTTACGGTTGGTTCGGTTAGAAAAGGAGTGCCTTGACTTTTTTGCTACACACTGCTTTTCGGTGGATATCTGCGCTCCCCGATGCTATAATATTTTCTGCTTGTTACTGGGGAGGCAGCCAGCAATATTATTCTCGGCCGGCTATGAGGAAGGCTGCGTTTGGTTTTATTAGTTTGGATCAGGAAAGGTCCGGATATCTTTGAGTTTTGTGCTATACACTGTAATGAGGGATATTTATGCGCTGTGATGTCCTTTAGAATGTTCGGCTTGGCTCTGGCGTGGTCAGTATTAGCCGACTCGGCACGTAAGATTGAGCTAGGATACGTTTGGTCATCTTAAGTTTGGTTACGATAGGACAC
>NW_016967291.1:0-257 GCF_001483705.2 Eufriesea mexicana
TAGTTGAAAATGTCAATAAAATTGAATTTTCCATCCTTATTCCAGAGCATTGCAATGGCTGTAACACACCAATAGTATCTTTCCACCTTATTTATGCACGAAAGTTAGCTCACAACGGTATTAGTCGAAAATGTCAATAAAATCTTATTTTCCAGGAGGATTCTACAGCATGCAATACCTATAGCACGCCAACGGAGTCGTTCCTCCTTAGTTATGCAAGCAAGTTAACTCACCACAATATAAGTCGAAAATATCAA
>NW_016967292.1:0-2025 GCF_001483705.2 Eufriesea mexicana
AAGGATGTATCGAAGGATGGAAGTACGAATGGATGGTTGTATGGGTATATAGATGGCGGATGTGAGGATGGATGGATGTATGGAAGGATGTATGGATGGATGGACGTACATATGGATGGGTGGCTGTATGGATGGATGGATCGATGGATGGTTTGAGCTATGAATGGACGGATGTACGGAAGTATGGATGTATGTATGGGTGTATGTAAGGTTGGACGTATGCATGTATGTATGCATGTATTTACGGGAGTAAGTATGGATGTATGTTTTAGTGTATGTATGGATGTATGTTTGGATGTATGTATGGATGGATGAGTGTATGGGTGGATGGATTTATGAATGTATGGGTGTGTGTATGTAACGTATGGATGGATGGATGTTTTGATGGATGGATGTATGGATGTATGGATGTATGTGCGGATGCATGTATGGTTGTTCGTATGGATGTATGTATGGATGTGTGTAAGAGAGTTTGCATGAATATATGTATGGAAGAATGTATGCGTGTATGTATGGATCTGTGTATTGATATCTGTATGTATGCATGGATGGATGAATGGCTTGATGGCTGCTTGGATGGGTGGGTGTATGTATGGATAGATGTGTGGAAAGGTGGATGTATGCATGGATGTATGTACGGATGAATGGTTGTATGGATGGATGGATGTATGTGTGGATTGAGCTATGGACGGACGTATCTATGAATGCGTGGATGTATGGATGGATGTTTGTATGGATGTATGCATGTATGGATGAATGGATGCATAGATGTGTGGAACGTGGATGTATGGATGGGAGCTTGTATGGATGGATGGATGTATGGTTCGATGGATGTATGGATGGGTGAATGTATGGATGGGAGGATATATGGATCGATGGATGTATGGATGGGTGTACCTTAGCGTGGATGGGTGTATGGAAGTATAGATGTATGTATGGATGTATGTATGGATGGAACGCGGTATGGATGGGTGGAAGTGTGGATGGATTCAGGTACGGATGGATGAATGTACAGTTGTATGAATGTATGTATTTATATATGTATGGATGTATGGATGGGTGTCTGGATATATGGATGTATTGGTGTATGGATGTATGGACGCACGAATGTATGGATATGCGGACGTATGGATGTATGGATTTATATATGTATGGATGTATGGATCGATGGTTGTATATATTGATGCATGTATGGATGTAATGATGGATTGATGGATTGGCGGACGAATGTATGGATAGATAGGGGTATGCATCGATGGACTTATGGATGGATGGGTGTATGGATGAATGGATGTTTGGATCGATGGACGTATGGATGGACGGCTGTATGGATGGTTGGATGTATGTGTAGGTTGAAGCATGGATGGACGGATGAACCGATGTTTCGATGTATGTATGAATGTATATGCTTATGTATGAATGTATGAGTGGGCGTAGTCGGAGATGTGTGTATGGATGTGTGTATGTATGTATGGATGGATGGATGCCTCGACCGTCGGAAGTACGTATGGTTGGATCTATGGACGCATGGACGTGGGGATGTAAGGATGCATGGATGGATGGACCGATGTATGGATGTATGGATGAATATATGTGTGTATGTATGTATGGATGGATGAATGTTTAGATGGATTTATGAACGGGTGGATGGATGAATGGATGTATGGATTCGTGTATGGAAGGGCGAATGACCGGGTGTATGTGTTGGTGGATGTATGGATGTATGTATGGATGTATGTACGGATGTATCCATGCATGTATGTATGGATGAATGTAGTGGTGTATGTACTGATGTATGGATGTATGTACGAATGGATGCTTGATTGTAAGGATGTATTTGAGTTATGTATGTATACATGTATGTATGTATGGTTGTATGGATTTTCGAATGTATGAATGTACGGATGCATGGATGTAAGTATGTGTGGGTATATGAAAGGGTGGGAGGATGGACGGAAGAACGGATGTGTGTATGGATGTTTGTTTGGATGTATGTACGGAAGTATGCATGGATGTATGTATGGA
>NW_016967293.1:0-1118 GCF_001483705.2 Eufriesea mexicana
GGTGGGTTGTGTTATGACACGTTTGGATAGATTAGGTTTTGTATAAGCTCGGTCAGATTAACTAAGACCTTCGTGCTGTACATTGCTATTCGGAGTATTTCTGCGCCCTACTGTGCTCTGTTATATACTGCTTAGCCCTAGAAATGCCAGCAATACTGGTCTCGGCTCGTTAGTTTGGGTTATGTCGCGTCTGGTTGGATCAGGTTTGGTTAAGTTCGGTAAGCATAGCTCAGACTTTTGTTCTATATTCTGTCGATCGGTGGATTCCTGCGCGTAACTGTGCTCTAATATACTCTGCTCGGCCGTGGGGAGGCCACCAATTGTGGTAGCGGCACGCTATGTTGTGATAGGCTGCGTTTGGTTACGTTATGATAGCCTGGGTTAGGTCTGGATAGTACGACTTTTGTGCTACACACTGTCATTCTATGAATTTCTGCGCTCTCGTCGTCACTGGCAGGTTCTACACGACCCTAGTGTGGCCAGAAATAGTGGTTGCGATACGTTATATTGAGTTAGGGTAAGCTTGGTTAGGTTAGGTCGTTTCAGGTTAGGATATGTCACCTTATCTTTTGTGCTATGCACTGCTATTCTGTGGACTTCTGCGCTCTACTGTGCTCTGGTATATCCTGCTTAGCTCTGGGGATGCCACCTGTAGTCGTTTCGCCATGTTAGGCAGATTTATACTACGTTTGGATATATAACGCTTGGCTCGGTTAGGATATGCTATTTTGACTTTCGTAGTAAACACTGCTTTTCGGTGGATTTCTGTGATCTACAGTGCTCTACTACATTCTGCTATTCTCCGAGGATGCATGCAGCAGTGGTCGCGGCACGTTATGTTGACATATGCTACGTGTGCTTATGTTAGGTTAGGGCAGTTAAGTTAAGGTATCTTCGATTTTTGTGCTGTACACTGCTATTCGATTGATTTCTGCGCACTACATTACACTACCATTCACTGCTCCACAATGAGGAGGCGAGCAGTAGTGTTCGTGTCACGTCTGGTTGAGTTAGGTTACGTTTGGCAAGGTTAGGTTAGGCACAGTTTGGGTAGTATAGCTTCGAGTTTTGTGCCTTTCACAGATATACGGTGGATTCCTTTGCTCCACATTGCTCTA
>NW_016967294.1:0-3581 GCF_001483705.2 Eufriesea mexicana
GGCACTATTCCCGGCGCCCTCGGAGACGAGCAAAGTGTGATAGCGCACAGAAGAGCGCAGAAGACAATTGAAAAGCAGAGTGTAGCACAAAAGACAAATCCATTGAAACCAAACTCAACGTAACGTAACACAGCCAAGCGTAATTTCGCTTATCATGACTTGCCGCAACCACTAGTGCTGGCCTCCCGAGAGCCGAGCAGATCGTAATATGGTAACGCAGGTCGCAGCAATCCACCGAATAGCATTGTATAGCACATAAGTCTAAGCAATCCTGTCCTAATATAACCAAACGTAACATAACCGACTGCTGCTTAACTCGGACTAACGTGCCGAGACCAGTACTGCTGGTACCCACATAGCGAAGCAGGGTACACCAGGGCAGAGTGGAGCGCAGAAAGCCACCTTATAGCAGTGTTCAGCGCAAAAGACAAAGCCGACACAGCCAAATATATCCTAACATTACATAGTCATGCGCAACATAACAAAAACCATACGTGCCACGACCACTTTTGCAAGCCTCCCCATAGACAAGCGGAGTAGATCAGCGCAGAGCGCAGACATCGACCGAGTAACTGAGTATAGCGCAAAAGCCAAAGCAACCGCAACCAAACTTAACATAAGCTAACCTTACCGAACGCAACCTAACTCAATCAAATGCGCAGTTCCGCTTTTGCTGGCCTTCCGCGAGACCAGCAGATGCAAGTAAAGCAGGGCAGTGCAGAGATATCGAATGAATAGCAGCGTATAGCACAAAATTCAAAGCTACCCTAACCGAGCATATCGTAACCTAGCCATGACAAGCTTAGAGTAACAGAACCTTGACTGCCCAGACCACAGATGCTCGCCTCGCCAGAGCCAAGCAGAACATATTGGAGTACAGTAGAGCTCAGAAATCCACCGGATGGCGGTGTACGGCGTAAAACGCAGAACTGTCCAATCCTGACCTAACCAAGCGGAACATAACCGTACGTATTCTATCTCGATCTAACGTGCCGAATCCGCTGTTGCTGACGCCCACATAGTAAAGAAGGGCATACAGGCACACAATAGAGCGCAGAAATCCACCCAAAGGTAGTGCACACCACGATAGTCAAACGTATTCAAACCTAACCTGTCCTAACCCCACCTAACCGAACGTAGCCTAACTAAACGTTACGTGCCGAGGATACTATGGCTGGCCTCTCCAGAGCGATGCAGAGCATATTAGATCAATGTAGAGCTCACAGGACCAACGGATACCGGTGTACTGCGTAAAAGTCAAAGATATACTCTCCTAATCTAACCAGACGTAACATAAGCAAACGTTACCTATCTCAAACAAGCGTGCCGAGACCACAGCTGGTGGAACCTCCAGAGCGAAGCAGAACTTACTAGAGCCCTGTAGAGCGCTGAAATCAACCGCAAAGCAGTGTACAGCACGAAAGTCAACGCTATCACCTTCTAACATATGCAACAGTAATATTAAGAATCGATAGCACAGCACAACCTAACGTGCCGCGAAAACGATACCTGGCGTCTCCAGAGCCAAGCAGAACATAATAGTGGATATTAGAATGCAGAAATCCATAGAACCGCAGGGTATGTCACAAAAGTCTAAGCAACCAAAGCCAAACCCAAGCCATCAGAGCCTAACCAAACCTAGGATAACTCAACATAACATGCCGCAAACACTATTGCTGGACTCTCCACGGCCAACCTGGATGTAGTAGGGCACAGTGGAGTGCAGAAATGCACCGAATATCAGTGTATACAGGGAAAGTCAAATCTATACAAACCTAACCCAATCTAACGTAACGCAGCCGAACGTAGAATACTGAACAAAACGGGCCGAGGCCACTATTACGGCCTCCCGAAAAACGAGCAGAGGAAAGTAGGGTAACGTATGGAGCAGAAATCCAACGAATGGCAGCGTATATCACAAAAGTCAAAGCTATCCTGTCCTAACCTCTCCAAACGTAATATAACCAAGCGCAGCTTAACTTAACATCACGAGCAGAGGCCACTATTACTGGCCTTCCCAGAGCCAAGTAGAACGAATTAGAGGACAGCGCAGCTCAGAAATCCACGGAACAGCTGTGAAGAGCAGAAAAATCGATGATACCCTAACATAACCTGACCAATCCTAGCGTAACCAAACGTAGACTAACTAAACCTAACAAGCCGAGTCCACCATTGCTGCCCCACCCAGCGCCAAGCAGAAAATTTTAGAGGTGCGTAGAGCGCATATGCCAATAGACTGGCAATGCATGGCGGAGAAGTCAAAGCTACCCTAACCTAACCCAGACTAACCCCTTTTTCACGTGAGGGAAATATTCCAAGAATACCCTGCTTCGCTAAGGAACGTGGAGTGTTTATGTGGGATTTTTACCCACCGAGACCCCCACGATGGCCAGCCAATCGCACTTCGGTGCGTCCTGGACTTCGCGGTGACGCAATTGCTAGGACGCCCCCGCGGCGCGACCACAGTTACCTCCCGGCACGACGGGATCTCGCACCCGAAGTATCCGTGCCCATGCGCGCGAGACTGTTCGTTCACAGGCACAAACCACGCATCACACCGCACTTCGAAACAGGCACTCCTTGCGGACGAGCCGCAACCACCACTCGGCACCGCGCGTCCGGACCGCGTTCTCTCGAATAGACGGGCCCCCAACCGCCTGGCGGTGGACGCCCTCATCTAGGTTTCAAAGTCAGAGAGGGCCGCCCCCCCCAACCGTGCCACAGGTACAGGGCCGCTTGCGAAGGCGGAGGGCTAACGCGTTATACCATCCGGTAGGGCGCGAGGCGCTAAGCGGTTTCGCGCTCGTAGCCTCCCCCGTCCTTCGCGCGAGGAGTCCGCGCTCCACTCATGTGCTGTCTCCGCGGCATCCTTCTGTAACATAGCAGCGTCGAAGGAGGAGGCCAACGCACGCCGCGCACCTAACCTCTCTGTCACATGCGCCAGGACGACGGAGAGGGAAGGTAAAGACCAACCACGCGGCACAGGACCCGGTGCTAAATGGTCCACGTCGGACAATGCTATAGCGTTAGCTGCGCCGTGTCCCGGCCTTCCTCGCTGAAATGACAACACGTCTCACGTTCCTCGCTGGTACGACACAGGTACCCCACGAAGCACACGTGCCCGTTTAGGAACTGTGTCAGGCGGAAGATGTGCCGGAAGCCGCTGCGCGCCCATGCACCCAGAACGGGGAGAATGGGCCTTACCGTCTGGTGCCGCCGGCTGCTCGACTTCCGCAGCCGAGCTCGCCAGGCGGTCATAAGGGGCCGTCGGAGACTTCGCCTCAATGAAACGGCCCATTCTTCAGGAGCACCGTCGCCGCCCCGGTGCAGGAGTCCGTATATGCTGCCCCCCCCCCCCCGGCGCCGGTATCAGATCAAACGGCGGAAGACCCGCCACGACGATCGACGCCTCGTAGGAAACTGAGCGGTAACCGCGCAAGACACTGGTCGCCATCCAGCTGTCGTCACAACGGTGAATCGTCCGAAACTCGGACTAACCTAACCTAACCAAGCGTAAGCTAACCCAACCTAACGAGACGTGAAAGCTATTGCTGCCCTCCCCGGAGCAAAGTGGAACATAA
>NW_016967295.1:0-273 GCF_001483705.2 Eufriesea mexicana
GCCAATAGAATCTTTCCGCCGTATTTACGCAAGAAAGTTACCTCTCCACGATATTAGTCGACAATGTCAATAAAATTGAATTTTCGAGGAAGATTCTATAGCATTGCAATGGCTATAGCACGCCAATAGAATCATTCCTCCTTATTTGTGCAAGAAAGCTAGCTCGCCACGATATCTGTCAAAAATGTCAATAAAATTGAATTTTCGAAACAGATTCTGTAGCATTGCAATGGCTAGAGCTATCCAGTAGAATCTTTCCTCCGTACACATGCA
>NW_016967296.1:0-939 GCF_001483705.2 Eufriesea mexicana
CATCCATCCATACATCCATACATCCATCCATACGTCCATTCATACACCCATCAATAAATCCATACATCCATAAATTCATACATGCATACATCCGTCCATCCGTACATCCATCCATCCATACATCCATCTTCCGATACAACCATCCATCCGTACATCCATCCACTCATACACCCATCCGTCCATACATCCATCCATCCATACAACCGGACAACCTTACACTCACGCATCCATAATGAATACATCCATCCACCCGTATATCCTGCCATCCACACATACATCCACCCATACATCCATCCACTCATACATCCATCCACCCATACACCCATACATCCATACATCCGTACAACAATCCATCCAACCACTCATCCATACATCCATACATACATCAATACATTTATCCATACATACACAGATACATTCGACCATACATTCATCCATACCCACATCCTTCCACAATTCCATCCATCCATACATACATACATCCATTCAAACATCCATACATACATCCATGCACACATCCATCCATACATCCATCCCCTCGTACATCCATACATCCATACATTCATACATATATAGATCCATAAGTCCATACATCCGTACATTCATACATTCGTACATTCACACATACATACATCCATACATCTATACATACATCCATACATGCATCCATCCATACATCCATACATCCATCCATACGTCCATTCATACACCCATCAATAAATCCATCCATCCATAAATTCATACATGCATACATCCGTCCATCCGCACATCCATCCATCCATACATCCATCTTCCGATACAACCATCCATCCGTACATCCATCCACTCATACACCCATCCGTCCATACATCCATCCATCCATACAACCGGACAACATTACACTCACGCATCCATGCGTCTGTACATGAATACATCCATCCATCCATATATCCTGCCATC
>NW_016967297.1:0-453 GCF_001483705.2 Eufriesea mexicana
ATGGAGGAAAGATTATATTTGCGCGCTATACCCGTTGCAGTGCTATGGAAACTGGCTGGAAAACTCAATTTTATGGACATTTTCTTTTATTATCGTGGTGAGGCAACTTTCTTGCTTAAATAAGTAGGAAAGATTCTATTGTCGTGCTGTTTCCATTGCAATGCTACAGAATCTGACGGCAAAATTCAATTTTATTGACATTTTCGGCTAATATCGCGGTGAGCTAACCTCCTTGCATAAATAAGGAGGAAATATACTTTTGCGCGCAATACCCGTTGCTGTGCTATTGAAACTGGCTGGAAAATCCAATTTTATTGTCATTTTCGAATGATATCGCGGTGAGCTACCTTTCTTGCATAAATAAGGTGGAAAAATACCGTTGGCGTGCTGTAGCCGTGGCAGTGCTATAGTATCTGGCTGGAAAATATAATTATATAGACAGTTTCGACTAAT
>NW_016967298.1:0-1933 GCF_001483705.2 Eufriesea mexicana
CTGCTGCTTAGTGCATTTCTGCGCTCTACATTGCACTAGTGTGATCTGCTTGGCACCAGGAGGCCAGCAATAGCTGTCGCGGTACGTTAGATTGAGTGTGCTTACGTATTGTTATGTTACAGTTGGTTAGGTAGGGACAGAATAGCTTTAACTTTTGTGCTGCAAACTGTTGTTCCGCGGTTTTCTGCGATATAAAGTGCCCCAGTATGTTCTGCTTGGCTCTGGAGAGGCCAGCAATATTTGTCTCGTCACGTTAGGTAGGCTTATGTTGCGTTTGGATACTTTAAGTTATATTTGTCTTGGCACGATAGGTTGGGTTATGTTACGTCCGATTACGTTACGTCTGGTTAGGTTCGGGAAAGATAGCTAGGGCTTTTGTGCTATACACTGCTATTCAGTGGATTTCTGAGCTCTAATGTGCTCTGCCATTTTCTGCATGGCCCTGGGGAGGCTAGCAACTGTAGTCTCGGCAGGTTGTTTTGTGTTATGTTGTTCCGTTAGTCTAGGTTGTTTAAGGCAAAGCTTGGTTACCTTTGCCTGTTTTGCTGTACATATCAATGCGTCGGATTTCAGCGCTCTACTGAACCTTAGTATATGCTGCTTGGCTCTGGGTAGGCCAGCGATAGTGGCCTTTACGCATTAGTTTGAATACGGTTACGCTTGCTTATGTTATTGTAGGATTGCATTGACTTTTGTGCTATGTACTGCTACTCTATGGATTGCAGTGCTCTACTCTCCTCTGATACGTTCTGCATGGTTCTGGGGAGGGCAGAAATAGACGTCTCGTAACGCTAGGTAGAGGTGCGCTACGTTTGGTTACGTTACGTTTCGTTGGGTTAGGACAGAGTGCCATTGACTTTTATGCTACACACTGCTCTTCCATGGTTTTCCGCTCCCTACTTTGCTCAAGTATGTTCTGCATGGTTCTCGGGACGCCAGCAATAGTGGTCTTGGCACGATAGGTTGAGATATGCCACGTTCGGTTACGTTAAGCTTGGTGACGTTGGGATAGGATAGTTAGGCATCAGTTCTATAAACTGCTATCCTCCTATTTCTCTGATCTACTACGTTCTAATATTTTCTGCTTTGCTCTCGCGTGGCCAGTAATAGTGGTCTCGGCCCTTTTGCTTCTGCTATGTTACGATTCGTGAGGGTAGGTTGGGGATGCTTGGTTACTATTTCTATGAATATTGTGCTATATACTGCCAATCCGAGGATTTCTGCGTTCTACTTTTCCCTAGTATATCCTGCTTTGCTAAGGTGCTTCTCGCAATAGTGGTCTCGGCACGTTGGGTTAAGATACGATACGCTTGATTATGTTACGTTTGGATAGGTTATTACAGGATAAGTTGGACTTAAGTACTATACGCAGCTATTCGATTGATTTCTGCGGTCTACGTTGCTCTACCATACTCTGCTCGGCATATAGGTGGCCATTAACAGTGGTCTCGTTACGTTAGGCTGAGTTAGGCTACATTTGGTTGCGTCACGTTTCTTTGTGTTAGGTTAGGGTAGCTTTGGCTTTCGTGATGTACACTGTTGTTCTGTGAACTTCTGCGCTCTGCTCTGCTCTATTGTATTCTGCTCAGCACTGCGGCGTCCAGCAGTAGGGGCTAGGTTCGTTATATTGCAGTTATATTGCAGCAGTTAGGCTCGTTATATTGTGTTAGGCTATGTTTGAGTGGGTTATATTTGTTTGGGATAGGTTAGGGTAGCTTCGAGTTCTCCGATATACACTACGATTGTATGGATTTCTGCGTTCTACTCGCCTGTAGTGTGTCCTGCTTGGCTTTGTGGAGGCCAGTAACTGCGGTCGCGGAACGTTAGGTTCAGTAAGGTTGCGTTTTGTTTCGTTACGATTGGTTAGGTTAGGTGAGTGTGACTTTGACTTTAGTTCTATAGCCTGCTATTCGGTTGAAAACTGCGACCTACA
>NW_016967299.1:0-493 GCF_001483705.2 Eufriesea mexicana
ATTTTTATTGATATTTTCGACTAATATCGTGGTGAGCCTTCTTTCTTGCATAAATAAGGAGGATGGATTCTATTTGCGAGCCATTGCCATTGCAATGCTATAGAACCTTGCTCGAAAAATCTACTTCATTGACATTTTCGACGAATATCGGGTTGTGCTAACTTTCTTGCATAAATAAGGAGGAAAGATTCTATTGGCCTGCTTTAGCTATTGCAATGCTATAGAATCTGGCTCGAAAATTCAATTTCATTGGCATTTTCGATAACACCGTGGTGAGCTAGCTTTCTTGGATAAATAAGGAGGTAAGATTCTTTTGGCGTGTTATAGCCATTGCAATTCTATTGAATCTGTCTGGATAATACAATTTTGTTAACAATTCCGACTAATACCGAGCTGATCTATCTTTCTTGGATTAATAAGGGGGAAAGAAACCATTGGCGTGCTTTAGCTATTGCAATGCCATAGAATCTGGCTCGAAAAAACAATTTCATTG
>NW_016967300.1:0-574 GCF_001483705.2 Eufriesea mexicana
GCTGACATGCATGCATAAATAAGGAGGAGAGATTCTATTGGCACGCTGTAGCCATTGCAGTGCAAAAGAATCTGGCTCGAAAATACAATTTTATTAACAACTTCGACTTATATCGTAGTGTGGTAACCTTCTTGCATAAATAAGGAGGAACGATTCAATTGGCCAGCTATAGCCATTGCAATGCTACAGAATCTGTCTGGAAAATGTAATTTTATTGACATTTTAGACTAAAATCGTGGTGAGCTAAATTTCTTCGATAAATAAGGAGGAAAGATTATATTGCCGTGCTGTAGCCATTGGAATTCTATAGAATCTGTCCGAAAGATTCAATTTTATTAACATTTTCGACAAATATCGGCGTGAGCTAAAAACTTTCTTGTATGAATAAGGAGGAAAGGTACTATTGCCGTGCTATAGCCATTACAATGCTATAGAATCTGCCTCGAAAATTCAGCTTTACTGACGTTTTCGACTAATATCGTGGTGAGCTAACTTTCTGGTGTAAATAAGTAGGAACGATTCTATTGGCGTGCTATAGCCATTGCAGTGCTATAGAATCAACCTGGAATATTCA
>NW_016967301.1:0-605 GCF_001483705.2 Eufriesea mexicana
CAAAATGCATTATTAGTGATAGTAGGTAAGATCATTATTTCTATATACCCATAAATGATAATAAATTATTAACATCAGATAACTGTATATATGATTACTGATAATATTTCAATTCATACATTACATAGTCTAATAAATTTCTATTTTGGACACAGTGCTATTCTCAGACAATATTCTATTATTTAAGTTTCGAAAATTTTGAGACCTTTAAAATTCCCCTATATTAAAATGTGTTGTATAAGGTACGTATGTAGAAGAATACGAACAGAATTAATTATAGCTGCAATAATTTTTTTATATACTCATAGTTCTTAATTTCTTATCGGCATGCGATGATATTATAATGATTACTAATAGTAGGTATAATCTAAATTTCTATTTTCACTTAGTAGCTAATATCTTATCAGCATAAGATTATTGTATGTAATATTACTGATAGTAGGTAAGATCGATAATGCTATGTACCTATACTCGGTGACATTAACATGGGATAACAAAATGCATTATTAGTGATAGTAGGTAAGATCATTATTTCTATATATCCATAAATGATAATACATTATTAACATCAGATAACTTTATATTTGATTACTGAAAATATTTCA
>NW_016967302.1:0-685 GCF_001483705.2 Eufriesea mexicana
TGTCAATAAAATTGAATTTTCCCGTCAGATTCTAGAGCATGGCAATGGCTATAGCATGCCAATTGAATCTTTTCCCCTTATTTATGTAACAAAATTAGCTCACCACGATATTAGTCGAAAATGTCAATAAAATTGAATTTTCCCGTCAGATTCTAGAGCATGGCAATGTCTATAGCATGCCAATTGAATCTTTTCCCCTTATTTATGTAACAAAATTAGCTCAACACGATATTAGTCGAAAATGTCAATGAAATAGAATTTTCCATTCAGATTCTATAGCATTGCAATGGCTACAGCATGCCAATGGAATCTTTTCTCCTTAGTTATGCAACAAAATTAGCTCGCCACGATATTAGTCGAAAATGTCAATAAAATTGAACTTTCCATTCAGATTCTATAGCATTGCAATGGCTACAGCATGCCAATGGAATCTTTTCTCCTTAGTTATGCAACAAAATTAGCACACCGCGTTATTATTCGAAAATGTCAATAAAATTGAGCTTTCCATTCAGATTCTATAGCATTGCAATGGATATAACATGCCAATAGAATCTTTTCTCCTTATTTATGCAACAAAATTAGCTAACCACGATATTAGACGAAAAAGTCAGTAAAATGGAATTTTCCAGTCAGATTCTATAACATTGCAATGGATATAACATGCCAATAGAATCTTTTCTCCTTA
>NW_016967303.1:0-667 GCF_001483705.2 Eufriesea mexicana
TACAACCATACATATATACATCCGTACATCCATACATTCGTACATACATCCTTCCGTACATCCTTCCATCCATACATCCACCCGCCCATACATCCATCGATCCATACATCCATTCAACAATGCACCCATCCATCCATCCATACATCCATACATACATCAATACATGCTTCCATACATACACAAATACATTCGTCCATACATACATCCATACACACATCCTTCCCTACAACCATACATACATCCATAGATATATCCATACATACATCCGTACATACACCCATACATACATCAACACATACATCCTTCCATCCATACGTCCATACATACATCCATACATACACCTTTAACTACATCCACGCATACATTCATACATTCGTCCATACATCCATCCATACATCCATACAACCATCCATTCATCCATGTATCCCTTCATCCACCCATCCATCCATCCACACTTCCTTCCATCCACACTTCCATTCATCTACCCACACATCCATACGTCCATACATCCACGCA
This sequence comes from Eufriesea mexicana, assembly GCF_001483705.2. NCBI lineage: Eukaryota > Metazoa > Arthropoda > Insecta > Hymenoptera > Apidae > Eufriesea > Eufriesea mexicana. The sequence goes on from NW_016967303.1 coordinate 517, forward strand.
ACCATACATCTAACCACCCAAACACACATACATGCATATATAAATCCATCCATACATAAATCCATCCATAAAAACATCCATCCAAACGTCCACTCATCCATGCACACATCCATCCATTCACTCATCCATCCATAAATGCATCCATTCATTC
>NW_016967304.1:0-2622 GCF_001483705.2 Eufriesea mexicana
AGCTCTAGTGTATTCTCCTTCGCTCCTGGGAGGTCAGCAGCAGTGGCGCAGACACTTTATGTTTGCTTTGGTTAGGCAGGGATAGCTTTGAATTTTTCGCTGTGCACTGCTATTCGGTGGATTTCTGTACTCTACCGTGCTATACTGCAATCTGCTTGGTTCATGGGTGGCCTGCAACAACGGTCCCGGCACGTTACGTTAAGCTCGGCTACGTTCGGTTAGGTTACGTAGGCTTGTGTTAGGATGCATACCTTTGACCCTTCTGCTGTAGAATGAAATTCTATGTTTTTCTGCGCTCTTCTATCCTCTAATGTGTTCTATTTGGCTATCGGGAGGCCAGCAATGGTGGTCGCGGAACGTTAGGTTGAATTTGGTTACGTCTGGTAATGATACGATTGTCCTAGTTAGGAGAGCGTAGCTTTGACCTTTGCGCTCTACATTGCTATTCGGTGGATTTCTTCGCTCTACTGTCCTCTGGTATGCCCTGCCTTGCTGTGTGGAGGCCAGAAATTGTGGCTGCAGCACGCTAGTTTGTGTTACGTTACGCATCGCTACGTTACGTTAGCATGGGTTATGTTTGGATAGATTTGACTTTTCTGCCATGCGCTGGGATTCAATGGATTCGTGCGCCCTACTCTCCTCCAGTGTATTCCGCTTAGATGTGTGGATGCCAGCAATAGTGGTCGCGTCACGTTAAGTTGAGACAGATTGCATTCCGTTAAATTAGGATAGCCTCGACTTTTGCGATACACGCAGCTGTTCTATGGTCTTCTACGCTCTACTGTGCTCTGTCTCACTCTGCTTTGCTCTAGTGTGCCCAGAAAAAGTGGTCGTGGCACGTCAGGCTGAGTTAGGTAACGTTTGTTTACGCTAGTACTGGATTGCTTCAACTTTTGTGTTGTACGCTGCTTTCCGGAGTATTTCTGCGCTCTATTGTGCTCCAATGTTTTCTGCTTGGATCTCGGGATACCAGCACTAGTAGCCTCGGCACTTTGTGTCGCGTTAGTTTACGTTTGTTTAGGTTGGGTTTTGTCAGGTTAGGTTACTATACCATTCACATTCATGCGCACTGCATTGCGGTGGGCCTCTGCTACCAGCTGCGCTTTAATATGTTCCTCTTCGCTCTGGGGAGGCAAGCAATAGTGGACTCGGCAGGCTAGGTTGAGATAAGCTACGTATGGTTGGGTTACGTTAGCTGCGGTTAGGTTTGTATAGATCCGACTTTTCATGTATGCATTGCTTTTCTACGGATTTCTGCCCTCTACTCTCCTCTAATATGCTCTGCTTGTCTCTGTTGAGGCCAGCAATACTGGTCGCGTTACGTTGGGTGGGTCAGACCGCATTTGGTTAGTTCATGTCAGTTTGTGCTAGGTTTGGATATCCTGGACTTCTGGGCTCAGCACTGCCATCATAGTGACTTCTGCACTCTACTGTGCTGTATCATGTTCTGCTTGTCTGTGGGTGCGCCAGCAGCTGTGGTCGCGGAACGTTATTATTGGTCATGTTACGTTTGGTTAGGTTACGTTAGGCTATGTACCGCCAGGGTATGCTAGTCTCGCGCTATATACTGGTATACGGTGGATTTCTGCGCTCTGCAGTGCTCTAGTGTATTTTACTTCCCCCATAGTGGCCAGCAATGGCCCTGCCTGCTCGTTAGGATTGGCTATACTGCGTGTGGTTAGGTTATGTTAGGATAGGTCTGGTTACGATGACTTTGTCTTTTGTGCTAAACACTGCTGTTTGGTGAATTTCTGCACTCTACAGTGCCCTAACATTTTCTGCTTGTTTCTGGAAAAGCCAGCAATAGTGGTCCCGGCAGGATATGTTGAGCTACGCTACGACCGGTTTTGTTAGGTTAGGTCAGGAAAGGTTAGGGTGTCTTCGATTTTTCTGCATTACGCTGCCATGCTGCGAATTTTCGCGCTTTACTCTGCTCTAGTGTACCCTGCTTGGCTCTTGGGTGGTCAGCAATTGCGTTGTGCGCACGTTAGGTCGAGTGATGTTGCATTCGGTTATGTAACGTTTGTTTAGGTTAGGCTTGGATAGCTTCCACTTTTGTGCTGTGCCCTGCTATTCTATGTATTTCAGCGCACTACTGTGATCTAATGTACTCCGCTTTGCTCTGTGGAGGCCAGAAATTGTGTCCTCGGCGCGTTAGTTTGCGTTGGGGTACGTTTGGTTAGGTTAGGGTACCTTTGACTTTTGTGCTTTACACTGCAATGCGGTGTACATCTGCGCTCTGTTCTCTCCTACTATGCCCTGCTGGACTCTGCGAGGTCTAGCCATACTGTTCGCGGCAAGTTTGCTTAAGTTGGATTACGTTCGGTTAGGTTAGGTTTGGTTGGGCTAGGTGAGGATATCTTTGACTTTTGTGCCAACACTGCTTTCCTATGGACTTCTGCCGTCTACTGCGCTCTATTGTATCCTACTTGCCTCTGGCAACGCCAGTGATGGCGGTGGCAGCGCGGTAGTTCGTGTTACGTTACGTTAGGTTAGATTTCGGCACGATATCTTTGACTTTTGCGCCATAAATTACAATGCAGTGGATTTCTGCGATTTACTATGCTCTATTATATTCTCCGTGGCTCTTGGGAGGTCAGCAACAGTGGCATCGACTCGTTA
>NW_016967305.1:0-521 GCF_001483705.2 Eufriesea mexicana
ATAAAATTGAATTTTCCAGGCAGATTCTATAGCATTGCAATGGTTATAGCACGCCAGTAGAATATTTCCCCCTTATATATGCAACAAAGTATGGTCACCACAATATTAGTCGAAAATGTCAACAAAATGGTATTTTCCAGCCAGAGTCTATAGCATTGCAATGACTATAGCACACCAGTAGAACCTTTCCTCCTTATATATGCAGGAAAGTTATGTCACCGCGATATTAGTCGAAAATGTAAGTCGAAAATGTCATAAAATTGAATTTTCCAGCCAGATTTTATAGCATTGCAATTGCTATATCTCGCCAATAAGATATTTCTTCCTTCTGTATGCAAGAAAGTTAGCTCGCCACGATATTAGTCGATAATGTCAATAAAATTGTATTTTCCAGCCAGATTCTACAGGATTCCTATGACTAAAGTTCGCCAGTAGAATCTTTCCTCCCTATATATGCGAGAAAGTCAGATCGCCACGAAAGTAGTCGATAATGTCAATAAAATTGCATTTTCCAGCCAGAT
>NW_016967306.1:0-519 GCF_001483705.2 Eufriesea mexicana
CGATAATAGTCGAAACTGTCAATGTTATTGAACTTTCCAGCAAGATTCTATAGCATTGCGAAGCCTATAGCACGCCAATGGAATATATCCTCCTTATTTATGCGAAAAAGTTAACTCACCACGATATTAGCCTAAAATGTCAATAAGATTGCATTTACGATCCAGATTCTATAGCATTGCGAAGGCTATTGAAAGCCAATAGAATCATTCATCCTTTTTTATGCGAGAGTGTCATCTCACCACGATATTAGCCGAAAATGTAAATAAAATTGAAGTTTCCTACCACACTCTACATCAGAGCAAGGTCTACAGCACGTCAATAGAATCTACCCTGCTCATTTAGGCAAGAAAGGCAGCTCACCACAATAATAGTCGAAGCTGTCACTAATATTGAACTAATATTGAACCTTCCAGCAAGATTCTGTAGCATTGCAAAGCCTATAGCACGCCAATACTATCCTTGCTCCTTATTTCTGCGAGAAAGTTAACTCACCACGATATTAGCCGAAAATGTCAATA
>NW_016967307.1:0-290 GCF_001483705.2 Eufriesea mexicana
TATGTTACGTTCGGCAAGGTTAGGTTAGGTCAGGTTGGGTTAGGATATCTTCGACTTTTGTGCATTACACTGCGATGCGGCGGACTTCTGCGCCCTACTGTGCTCTAGTATATTCTGGTTTGCCCCGTGGAAGTCAGCAATGGTAATCAAGCCACATAAGGTTGGGCTTGGTTACGTTAGGCTATGTTATGTTTGGCCGGGTTTGGCGAGAAATATTTCACTTTTTCGATATAAGATGCTGTTCGGTGGATTTCTGAGACCTAATGTATTCTAATATGCTCTGCCTGTAT
>NW_016967308.1:0-689 GCF_001483705.2 Eufriesea mexicana
GCTGTAGCATCTGTCTCGAAAATTCAATTTCATTGACATTTTCGACTAATATCGTGGTGAACTATCTGTCTTGCAAAAATAAGGAGGAAAGACTCTATTGGCGCGCTATAGCCATTGCAATGCTGTAGAATATGACCGGAATATTCAATGTTATTGACATTTTCGGTTAATATCGTGGTGAGCTAACTTTCTTGTATAAATAAGGAGGAAAGATACTATTGCCGTGCAATAGCCAATGCAGTGCTATAGAAGCTGCCAGGAATATTCAATTTTATTGTCATTTTCGACTGATGTCGCCGTGAGCTGCCGTCCTTGCATAAATAAGAATGAAAGATCCTATTGGCCAGCTATAGCCATTGCAATTCTATAGTATCTGGATGTAAAATAAGTATCTGGATGTAAAATTCAATTTTATTGACATTTTCGACTTATATCGTGTCAAGCAAGCTTTCTTGCCTAAATAATGAGGAAAGAATCTATTGGCGTGGTATAGCCATTGCAGTTCTGTAGTATCTGGTTTGAAAATTCAATTTTATTGGCATTTTCGACTAATGTCGTGGTGAGCAAACATCCTTGGATAAATAAGGATGAAAGATTGTATTGGCACGCTGTACCCATTGCAGTGCTATAGAATCGGGCTCGAAAATACAATTTTATTAACAATTTCGACTAATATCGTAGTGTGGTAA
>NW_016967309.1:0-357 GCF_001483705.2 Eufriesea mexicana
AACGCCTTCAATCCAATGACAAGTACAGCCATCCACTTGCCAGATGATATATCTATTCAGAATATATATTCTGTTATAGCTTGTCGAATAGTTCGCACAACACCTTCAATCCTATGGCTAGCACAGCCATCCACTTTCCAGACAATAGGTATATTGAAAATCTTTAATCTGTTATATCCTGGTGAAAACTTCGCCTAACGACTTCAATCCAACGGTATCTACAGCCATCTACTTGCCAGAGAATTGGTCTATTCAAAACCTGTAACCTGCTGCCGCTTGGTGAATATATCGCCTAAGGCCTTCAATCCAATGGCATGTACAGCGATCTACTTGCCAGAGAATAGGTATGTTCAAAAT
>NW_016967310.1:0-445 GCF_001483705.2 Eufriesea mexicana
ATATTAGAGAACAGTAGAGCCCAGGAATCTCCAAACAGCAGTGTATATCGTAAAAGGTTATGCTATCTTTACCAAACCTATCTTAACCTAACCTGACCGAACGTATCCCATCTCAACCTGTCGTGCCACGACAGATATTGCTGGTATCCCCCGAGAATCCACCGAATTACCGTGTATAGCACAAAAGTCCATGCTATCCTACGCTAACCTAACCAAACGTAACATAATCAAACGTAACGTAACTCAGACCTACGTGCCGAGACCAATTCTGCTGGTCTCACTGAAGCCAAACAGAATGTACTGGAGCACAGTGGGGCGTTGAAATCGGCCGAATAGCGTTACATAGCATAAAAGTCAAAGCTATCGTGTCCTAACCTTAACAAACGTAACATATGCAAACGTTATCTATACCAGGCTAACGTGTCGCGACCACTATTGCTAGCTT
>NW_016967311.1:0-649 GCF_001483705.2 Eufriesea mexicana
TAGAATCAGGATGGAAAATTCAATTTTATTGACATTTTCGGCTAATATCGCGGGGAGTTAAGTTTCTCGCATAAATACGAAGGACAGATTCTATTGTCGTGCTATAGGCCTTGCAATGCTGCAGAAACGGGCTGGAAAGTTCAATTTTATTGACATTTTCGGCTAATATCGTGGTGAGTTAACTATCCCGCATAAATACGAAGGAAAGATTCTATTGTCGTGCTATAGGCTTTGCAATGCTGTAGAATCTGGCTGGAAAATTCAATTATATTGACTTTTACGACTTATATCGTGGTGAGCTATCTTCCTTGCGTAAATAAGACGGAAAAACGGAAATATTCTATTGGCGTGCTATAGACATTGCAATGCAATAGAATCTTCCTGGAAAATTCAATTTTATAGACTTTTTCGGCTAATATCGCTGTGAGCTAACTTCGTTCCCTCAGTAAGGAGGAAAGATCCTTCTGGAATGCGATAACCATTGCAATGTTATGGAATGTGCCTGGCAGTTTCGATTTTATCGACATTTTCAACTAATATCGTAGTGAGCTATCTTTCTTGCGTAAATAAGGCGGAAAGATACTTTGGCGGGCTATTGGCATTGCAATGCTGAAGAATCTGGCTTCAAAAATCAATTTTATTGACATTT
>NW_016967312.1:0-4788 GCF_001483705.2 Eufriesea mexicana
CGTACATCCATACATACGTCCATACATATATCCATACATCCATGCATACACCCATACACTCATACATCCAGCCATCCATATATCCATACATATGGAGATCCTTGCATCCATACATCGGTACACCCGTACATTCGTACATTCACACATAAATACATCCATACATCAAAACATCCATAAATCCATACATCCATGCATACATCTACACACACATCCGTACATACATCCATACATACATCTATACACACATCCGTACATACATCCATCGATACACCCATCCATAAGTCCATCCAACCATAGACCCAGACATCCATACATTCATGCAACCATACATCCGTCCATCCGCACATCCATCCATACATAAGTCCACCCTTCGATACATTCATCCATCCATACATCCACCCATCCATACGTCCATCTATCCATACATTTATCCATCCATACATACATCCACCAATCCATCCATCCATCCATACATGTATACATACATCAATTCATTCATCCATCCATACATGTATACATACATCAATACATTCATCCATCCATCCATACATCCATACACCTGTACATCCATAAATTCGTACATCCATACGTCCATACATCCATACATCCATTCATCCATACATGCATACATCCATACATTCATAAATACATACATTCATACATGCATACATCCATACATCCATACATCCATTCATCCATACATCTATCCATCCATACATCCATACATTCATACATCCATACATCCACAAGTCCATGCATCCGTACCTCCGTCCATCCATATATCCATCAATCCATACATCCATACATATATACATCCATCCATTCATACATCCATACATCCATCCATACATACATCCATCCATCCATACCTCAATCCATCCATACATCCATTCATCCGTACCTACATTCATCCGTATATCCGTTCATCCATACATCCATCCACCCATACAGCCATTCGTCCATACATACATCCAGCTTTCCATACACCCATCCACTCATACATCCAACCATCCGTACATCCATCCATCCAGACTAGCGCCTATCCATACATCCATCGATAATTCATACATGCATCCATACATTCATCCTTAGATACATCCACACGCACATCCATACATACATCTATGCGTACATCCATACATACATCAACACAAACATCCATACATACATCCATACATCCTTACACTCATGCATCCATTCATCTGTACATCAACACATCCAGCCATACATCCTGCCATCCACACACATATCCACCCATACATACATCCATCCATACACCCACACATCCATACGTCCATGCATCCATACATCCATACATCAGTACATCCGTACATCCGACCATCCATAACACAATCCATCCATACATCCATCCATCCATACAACCATTCATCCATTCGAACATCCATCCATCCATTCACCCACCTATAAATCCACCCATCCATACATCCATCGATTCATACATCCATACAACAATCCATGCATCCATCCAGCCACACATCCATGCATACATCAATACATACATCCATACAAACACAAATACATTCGTCCATACATACATCCATACACACATGCTTCCATACATCCATACATACATCCGTACATACAGCCATACATATATCTTTAACAACATCCATGCATACATTCATACATACATCCATACATTCATCCATACATCCATACATGCATCCATCCATACACCCATCCATCCGTCCATGCAACCGCTCACACAACCATTCATCCACGCATCCATACATTCACACATCCATACATCCAAAAATCCTACCATCCGTACTTCCAACCGTCGGTGCATCCATCCATCCATACGACCATACATACATCCATACTTACATTTTTAACTACATCCTGCCGTAATCCATCCATCCCTACATCCACCCATCCATACATCCATCGAACCATACATCCATCCATTCATACAAGCACCCATCCATACATCCATCGATTGATACATCTATACATCCATACATCCATCCATCCATACATTCATACATCCGCACATCCATATATCCATCCATCCATACAACCATCCAACCTTACATACATCCAAACATACGTCCATCCGTCCATACAACCATTCATCCATACATACATCCATCCATCCATCCACCCATCCATACATCCACCCATCCATACATCCATCGAACCATACATCCATCTATTCATACAAGCACCCATCCATACATCCATCGAACCATACATCTATGCATCCATACTTCCATCCATCCGTACATCCATACATCCACACATCAATATATCCATTCATCCATACATCCATCCAACCATCCAAACATAAATACATACATCCATACATCCATCCAACCATACATCCATCCACTCGTACAACCAACCAACCATACGTCCATACATACATCAACACATAGACCCATCCATCCACACATCCATACATATATACATCCACACATCTGTACATACATACATTCGTCCATCAGTATATCCATACATCCATACAACCATACATCCATACATTCATCCATACACACATCCATCTATCCATCCACCCATCCATACATCCACCCATCCATACAACCATCGAACCATACATCCATCTATTCATACAAGCACACATCCATACATCCATCGATCCATACATCTATACATCCATACTTCCATCCATCCGTGCATTCATACATCCACACATCAATATATCCATTCATCCATACATCCAATCAACCATCCATACATAAATACATACACCCATACATCCATCCATCCATACATCCATCCACTCGTACAACCAGCCAACCATACATCCATACATACATCAATACATAGACCCATCCATCCACACATCCATACATATATACGTCCACACATCTGTACATACATACATTCGTACATCAGTACATCCATACATCCATACAACCATACATACATACATTCATACATACACACATTCATACATCCATACATCCATTCACACATGCATCTATACATACAACCTTCCATCCATCCACGCATCCGTTCTTCCACCCATCCATTCACCCATTCTTCAGTTCATCCACCCACCCATTCATCCACTCGCACATCCATGCGGACATACATCTGTCATTCCATACGTCCATCCATTCATACATCATCCCATCCATAGCTCCATTGATCCGTCCATCCATACATCACAACATCGATCCACCAATCCATCCATCCATCTATACATCCATACATACATCAATACATTCGTCCATACATTCAATCACATTCATTCATACATGCATCCATACATTCATCCTTAGATACATCCACACGCACATCCATACATACATCCACGCGTACATCCATACATACATCAACACAAACATCCATACATACATCCATATGTCCTGAAACTCATGCATCCATTCATCTGTACATCAATACATCCATCCATACATCCTGCCATACACACACATATCCACCCATACATCCATCGATCCATACACTTACACATCCGTACATCCATACATACATACATCCATACGTATATAAATGCGTACATACAATCATCCGTACATTCATACATTCGTACATCAATCCATCCATACATCCATCCATGCATACAACCATTTATCCATACATACATACATCCATACATCCACCATGCCACACATCCATCCAATCATACACCCACTCATCCATACATCCATCGAACCATACAACCGTCAATCCATACAAGCACCCATCCATACATCCATCGATCCATACATTTATCCCCCCATACATACATCCATCCATACATCCATACATCCACACATCCATAAATATATCCATCCAAACATCCATACAACCATACATACCCCCATACGTACATCCATACATGCATCCATACATCCATCCGTCCATACATCCATCCAATCATTCACACATCCACCCATACATCCATACATATATACATACATACATCGATATATTCGTATCATCCACACATCCATCCAACAATCCACCCACCCATCTATACATCCATACATACATCAGCCCATATGTCCATACATACAGTCATACATTCATTCATATATACTACCATACATACATCATTACATACATCCATACATGGATCCATACATACATCCATACGAACATCCATACATACATCCATGCATACTTCCACACAAACATCCATACAAACATCCATGCATACATCCGTACATTCATCCATACAAACATCCACACATACATGCATGCATTCATCCATACATATATACATCCATCTATCCATACATCCATACGTACATCCATACATACATTTGTAACTACATTCACGCATACATTCATACATACATCCATACTTCCATCCATTCATCCATACAACCATCCATCCATCCATGTATCCCTTCATCCAGCCGTCCATCCATCCACACTTCCTTCCATCCACCCATCCATTCATCCACCCACACATCCATACGTCCATACACCCGTACATCCACTCATTCGTACATCCATACATCCATGCATGCATACATCCATAAATCCATACATCCATACATCCATACATCCATACATTCATACATACAAACATCCTTACATATATCCATCTAAACACCCATCCATCCACACATCTGAACATCCTCACATCCACACATCCATAAATATTATCATCCTTACCGCCATCCATCGATACCTCCATCCATCCATATATCCGTCCATCTGTACATAAATCGATCCATTAATACATCCATCCAAACATCCACTCACCCATCCATCCATCCATACATCCATACATACATCTATAAATGCATCCATACGTTCATCCATACATACATCCATCCATACATACAT
>NW_016967313.1:0-509 GCF_001483705.2 Eufriesea mexicana
CAACGTTCCGTGGACACTTTTGCTTACCCCCACAGAGTCGAGCAGAGCATAGCGGAGCAATGTAGGGCACAGGGAGCCACCGAAAAGCAGTGTATCGCACAAAGCTCAGAGAAATCCAGACCGAACCTTCCTAACGTAATCTAACGAAACGAATCATAGCTCAGCCTAAAGTGCCGAGACGACTATCGCTGGCCACCCCAGAGCCAAGCAGAGTATATTAGAGCAATTAGACGGCAGAAGTCCGTGGAACAGCAGTGTAAAGCACGAAAGTCAAAGTAGCCTGTCCTAACCTAGCCAAACGTGACATACGCGCTCATAGTCTAACTCAAGCTAACATGACGAGACAACCATGGCTGGCCCCCACAGAGCCAAACGGAAGACAATAAAATAACAGTAATTGCGCGTATAGCAGTGTATAGCACGAAAGTCTGAACTATACAATCCTGACATCACCAAACGTAGCATAACTGAATGCAGCATAGCTTAGCCTAACATGACGATACCTCTGT
>NW_016967314.1:0-298 GCF_001483705.2 Eufriesea mexicana
TAGCGCAATAGTCGAAACTACCCTATCCTAACGGAATTAAACGTAACATAGCCGAACATAGCCTAACTGAACCTAACGTGCCGACACCACTACTGCTATCTATCCCAAGGGTCGAGCAGAGTATGGCAGAGCACTGTAGACCGCAGGAATCTACGGAATAACAGTGTGTAGCATAAAAGTCAAAGGTACACTCACCTAACGTAGCCAAACGTAACATAACACAGACTAACGAGCAGAGACCACCATTGCTGGCATCCGCAGAGGCAAGCTGAATATACTAGACCACAGTAGAGCGCAG
>NW_016967315.1:0-587 GCF_001483705.2 Eufriesea mexicana
GCTACGTTTGTGCATGTCACGGTTGTCTGTGTAGTATATGCTTTTTCTACTTTCGTGCTGTATGCTGCTTTTCGGCAGATTCTTGTGGTCTGCTGTGCTCAACTACAATCTGCTTTGCTCTGGGCAGGCCAGGAGCAATGGTCGCGGCATGTCATGATGGGTTATGCTGCGTTTGGTTATGTTAACCTTGGTCAGGTTATGCTAGGATATGTAAGGCTTTTGTGCTATTCACTACAATGCGCCGGATTTCTGGGCACCAGTGCGCCCTATTACATGGGGCTTGTCTCTGTGGAGGCCAGCAATAGTGCCCTCGCCATGTTAGGTTGTGTTAGGTTGCGTTTGGTATGATACGTTTGGCTAGGTTAGGTCAGTCATCTTCGCCTTTTTGTGCTTTTCAGTGCCGTTCGGTGTGTTTCTGCGTTTTAATGTGCTCTAATATGCTCTAATTGTTTCTGGAGAGGCAATGAATATTGATCACGTCCGGTTATGTTGAGTCATACTTCGTTCGGGTAGGTTAGGTTATTACATGTTATGTCATGGTATGTCTGCCTCATGTGCTGTAAACTGCAGTGCGCTGGATTTCTGCG
>NW_016967316.1:0-240 GCF_001483705.2 Eufriesea mexicana
ATGTATAGCACGAAGGTCAAAGGTAACCTGACCGTGCTTAATCAAACCTAAACTAGCCAAACACAACGTAACACAACGTAACGTGTCGAGACCACTATTGCTATTCCCCCAAGATCCGAGCAGAAAATATTAGAGCACAGTAGAGCGCAGAAGTCCACCGCACTGCAGTGCATAGCTCAAAAGTGAAAGATACCATACCACAACATAACCAATCTTAACAAAACCAAACGTAACATAACG
>NW_016967317.1:0-739 GCF_001483705.2 Eufriesea mexicana
GATTGCAGTGCAATCGAATTTGCGCGAAAAGCTCTGTTTTAATGAAATCTCCGAGCAATAGCGGTACGGGATAGCTTTTCGGCATACACGAGCAGTGAAGAATATACTGGTTTGTTATGGCCATTCCAATGCAATAGAGCCTGTCTGAAATGTTCAATTCTAATGTCATTTTCGACTAATATTGTGGTGAGCATGCCTTTCTGCGTAAATAAGGAGGAAATACTCTATTGGTTTGCCATAGCCATTGCATTGCAATATAATCTGTCCGGAAAACTCAATTTTATTGCCCTTTTCGACTAATGTCGTGGTGAGCAAACTTTTCTGCATAAAAAAGGTGGAAAGATCCTATTGGTTTGCTATAGCCATTACATTGCAATATAATTTGACTGAAAAGTTAAATCTTATTGACAATTTCGGCTAATATCGTGGCGAGCAGTATATTCTGCGCAAATAAGGAGGAAAGGTCCTATTCGTTTGTTATAGCCATGGCAATGCAATAGAGTCGGACAGAGAAATTCAATTTTATTGACATTTTCGACTATTATCGTGGTCAGTAAACTTACCGCATAAATAAGGAGAAATGATACTCTTGGTTTGCTTTTGCCATTGAATTGCAATAGTATCTGACCGTAATGTTCAATTTTATTTTCGTTCTCGGCTAATATCGTGGTGAGCGAGATTTTCTGTATAAATAAGGAGGAAAGATACTATTGGTTTGCTATAGCCATTTCATTGCAAT
>NW_016967318.1:0-641 GCF_001483705.2 Eufriesea mexicana
TAACCAAGCCTAATTATCCTATCCTAACGAAAATGTAACGTAACTCTAACAAGCGTACCGAGAACACTACTACTGTCCACGACAAAGCCAGCAGAGCATATTAGGTCACATTAGAGCACTTAAATCCTGCGAAGAGCAATGTATAGCACAGATGTCTATACTACCATATACTAACCTAGCTAAACGTAAAAATCCAAACGTATCCTAACTCATCCTAACATTGCCAGGCTACCTTTGCTGGCCTCCGCAGAGGCAAGCAGAATAGACTAGAGCACAGCAGAGCGCAGAAGCCGACGCATTGTTGTGAATAGTGCTAAGGCCGCAGATATCCTAGCATAACCTGACCTAACATAACCTAACCAAATGTTGCATATCTCAACATAACGTGCCGCGACAACAGCAGCTGGGATCCCCATAGCCATGCAGAGTATGGTACACCACAGCAGATCACAGAAACCCTCCGAGAAATAGTGTACACCACGAAAGTCATAGCTATCCTTATCAATCTTAGCCTAACCATACAAAACCAAACATAACCTAACCAAAAATAACGTTTCACGACCACTATTGCTCTTCTTCCCGGAGTCGCGCATAGTAGAGTAGAGCAATGTGGAGCGTAGAAATACACCGAATAGCAGTGT
>NW_016967319.1:0-620 GCF_001483705.2 Eufriesea mexicana
CTGCATTGCATTTGCTATAGCACGCCAAACGGATTTTCCCTCCATACCTATGCAAGGAAGTTAGCTCACCACAATATTAGTCGACAATGTCAACAAAATTGAACTTTCCACCCAGATTCTATATCATTGCGGTGGCTATAGCACGCCAAACGGATTTTCCCTCCATACCTATGCAAGGAAGTTAGCTCACCACAATATTAGTCGACAATGTCAACAAAATTGAACTTTCCACCCAGATTCTATATCATTGCGGTGGCTATAGCACGCCAAACGGATTTTCCCTCCATACCTATGCAAGGAAGTTAGCTCACCACAATATTAGTCGACAATGTCAACAAAATTGAACTTTCCACCCAGATTCTATATCATTGCGGTGGCTATAGCACGCCAATAGTATCTTTCCACTTTATTTATGCAAGAAACATAGCTCATCAAGATATTATTCGAAAATGTCAGTAAAATTGAATCTTCTAGCCACATTCTAAAGCATTGCAATGGATATAGCACGCCAAAAGCATCTTTCCTCCTTACCAATTTGAAAGAAACCTAGCTCACCGCTATATTAGCCGGAAATGTCAATAAAATTGAGTTTTCCAGCCACATTCTAGAGCATTGCAATG
>NW_016967320.1:0-656 GCF_001483705.2 Eufriesea mexicana
TATCCTAACTTAATATAAACAAGCGTAACTTAATTTAACCTAACGTGCGCAGACCATTGTTGCTGGCCGTCCCAGCGACAAGCAGAATATACTGGGGGACACTAGGGCGTAAAATGCCACCAAACACCAGTGCATAGCACAGAAATCAAATAAATCCTGACCCAAACAGCTTAACCTAATCAAGCCAAATGTAAACTAATTAAACCTAACGTGCCAGGCCATAATTTCTGGACTTCTAATAGCCAAGTAGACACATATTAGAGAAATGCAGAGCGCAGCGGTCCATAGAATGGCAATGAAGAGAGGAAAAGGCAAAGATATCCTAACGTAACCCAGAATGGCCTAACCAAACCAAACGTAACCTACTGCAACGTAACGTGCAGAGACCACTATTGCTGATCCCGACAGAGAAAAGCGGATGTTAGTCGTGCAGGGCAGAACGCATGTATCGACAGTATAGCAGTAAACAGCACAAAATTCAAAGCAATCCGAACCAAACTTAACCTAGCCTAGCCCAACCAAGCTTAATATAACGCTACGTGTCGTGCCGCGAACACCAATGCTGGCATCCCCGGGGACAAGCAGAGCACAATAGAGCTCAGTACAGCGCAGAAGTCCATAGAATAGCAGCGTTGATCACGAAAGTCAAAGCCATC
>NW_016967321.1:0-588 GCF_001483705.2 Eufriesea mexicana
CTTTGCTCTAGTATGATCTGCTTGGCTCTGGGGACGCAAGCAATTGTGCATTCGGCTCGTTAGGTTTAGGTCGGTGACGTTCCATTATGTTACGTTTGGTTAGGTTAGGAGAGGGTAGCTTTGACTTTTGTGATATACGCTGTTAATCTATGGACCTCTGCGTAGTCAAACATACGCTAACTCAACATAACGTGCCGCGACCACTATTGCTGGTCTCCACACGGTCAAGTAGAATGTAATAGAACACAGTAGCGCGTAGAAGTCCACCGAAAATCGGTGTGTACCGCGAAAGTCATATCGATCCAAGCCTAACCCAGACCAGTGTAACTTAGCAAAACGCAGCCTCCCTCAACCTATCGTGGCGGGACAACTATTTCTGGCCTCCCCAGAGCTGAACGGAGTATAGTGGAGCAATGTTGAGCGAAGGAATCCACCGAATATCAGTCTATAGCAAAGATGTCAACTATGTCCTCTCGTAACCTATCAAAACCTAATGTGAAGGGACGAAACATAACTAACATGACGTTCCGAGACCGCCATTTCTGGCACCACCAGGGACAGGTAGAGTATATTAGAGCACAGTAGAGA
>NW_016967322.1:0-907 GCF_001483705.2 Eufriesea mexicana
ACGAAAGTCAAAGCTACCCTTACCGAAATAAACCTAACCCAACGTAACGAAGCGCAACATAATTCAAAATAACGTGCCGCGACCACAGCTGCCGGAATCCCTGAAGCCAAGCAGAACACAGTTGGGCACAGCAGATGACAGGAACCCACCAGAAAATAGCGTACAGCACGAAAGTAGAAGACATCCTCACCAAACGTAACCAAACGTAAACAATTCGGTCGTAACCTAGCTCAATATAACGTGGCTCGACCTGTATTGCTGAATCCTCTGGGCCAAGCAGAATATAGCAGAGCATTATAGATCGCAGTAATCCACCGGAAAGCCGTGTGCAGCGCGAAAGTCAAAGCTATAATGGCCAAACATAGCCTCACCTGGCCTGAACAAACATAACCCAGCTATAACTAACGTGTCACGACCACTATTGCTCGCCTCCCCAGAGTCGAGCTGAGTACAGTAGAGCAATGCAGGGCGCGTTGATCCTCTGCGTGGCAGTGTATAGCACAAAAGCCAGAGAAACTACAAGCAATCCTCCCTAACCTAACCCAATGAACGGTATCGCAAAATTAAACTAACGTGCGGAGACAATCGCTCTCCTCCCAACGCCAAGCAGAGCAAACCAGAGCAAAGTAGTGCGCAGAAATCCACCGGATAGTAATGCATAGCATAAAAGTCGAAGCTATCCTAACCAAATCTAACCTAACATAACAAAGCTAATCGGAACATGACTCAATGTTTCGCGCCGTGAACGTTAGTGTTGACCTCCGCAGAGTCAAGCATATCAAGGCGCATTCGAGCGTTGAAATCCACCTAATATCATTGTAAATCACAAAAGTCAATGAAGCGCATCCTAACCTAGCCAACGGTAACGTACCGAAACGTAATCTAACTCAACCTAGCATCACGAGAG
>NW_016967323.1:0-7291 GCF_001483705.2 Eufriesea mexicana
AGCAAAGAAGTCAGTGCTATCCAGGCCTAACCCATCCTAACGTAACCTAAACAAACGTAGCCTGAACAAACATAAAGCCCCGCAACCAGTATTGCTGGGATCCAGGCAGACGGATAGAACGGATTAGAGGACGGTTGGGCTCAGGAATACATAGGATCGCTGTGTATAGCAGAAATGTCGGGGATATCCAAACCTCACACATACAAGCATAACCTAACCAAACGTAGCCCAACAGAACATAACGTGCCGCGACCAGTATTGCTGGCCTCGCTAGGACCAAGCAGAATGTAATAGAGCACAGTGGAGCGCAGAAATGCGCCGAAAAGCAGTGAACAGTGCGAAATCCAAAGCTACCATGATCGAACATAACATAACCTAACCTAACCGAACGCAACCTATCCCACCTAACGTGCCGAGACAGCTATTGCTGAGCTCCCAAGTGCCAAGTAGATTATATTACAGCACAGTAGAGCGCAGAAGTACGCCGAATAACAGTGTCCAGCGGGATAGCCAATGCTATCTTAGACGAACGTAACGCAACCTAACATAGCTAAACGAAGCCGCTCTCGACCTAGCGCGCCGAGACCACCATTGCTGGCCCCGCCAGAGCAAAACAGAAAACATTAGAGCATAGTAGACCGCACAAATACACCGCATTGCAGCGTGTAGCACAAAAGTCGAAGATATCCTGACATAAACTGATCTAACCCATCCTAACATAACGTAGCCTATCTCATCATAAGGTGCCGAGACCACAACTGCTGGCTTCCCCAGATTCAAGCAGAACACCCTAGCGCACATTAGAGCACAGCAATGTTCCTAATAGCCGTGTGTGTCAAAGAAGTCGAAGCCATCCGGTCCTAACCTAGGATAGGGAGGCCAGAAGTAGTAGCCTCGCCATGATAGGCTTAGTTATGTTACGTTTGGCTATGCTACGATTGATTAGGTTTGGATAGAATAGCTTTGACCTGTGTGCTATGCACTGCTGTTCGGTGGACTCCTGCGCCCTGCTGTGCTCTAGTGTGACCTTCACGACTCTATGCATGGCAGCAATAGAGGTCCCAGCACGTTAGAATGTCTTAAGTTGCGTACGGTTACGCTACCTCAGTGAAGATTAGGACGGGGTAGCCACCACTCTTGTGCTATACACTGCTTTTCGGTGTATTTCCGTGATCTACTGAGCTCTGATATGCTCTGCTTTGCTCTGGGGAAGCCAGAAGTGGTGGCCGAGGCACGTTGGTTTGAGTTTGGTTACTTTCGGTCATGTTACGTCTGTTTGGGTTAGGTTTGCATAGCTTTGGCTTTCTGCTGTACACCGCGGTACTGCGGATTCTCTGAGCTCTACTCTCATCTCCTATGTTCTGCCCGGCTCTGTGGAGGCCAGCCACAGTGGCCGCAGCACGTTAGGCAGAGTTTGGTTACGATTTGTTATGTTACGGTTGATTAGATTAGGGTAGGATGGCATTGGCTTTTGTGCTATATCCTGCTATTCGGTGTATTCCTGCGCTCCGCTGTGCTCTGGTACACTCTGTTTTGCTCTGGGGAGAGGATCATGAGTGTCCTCGCCACGCTGGATTTAGCTATGCTACGTTTGATTATTTTGCGTTTCGTTAGGTTAGGAGAGGGTAGCTTTGACTTTTGCGCTGTACATTGCATTTCGGTGGATCCCTGCGCTCTACATTGCTCTGGAGTGCTCTGCTTGACTCTGGGGAGGCCAGCAGGATTAGTCTGGGCACGTTGGTTTGGGTTGAGCTACGTACGGCTGCGATACGTTTGGTTAGGTTAGGGTAGAGTAGCTTCGACTATTGTGCTATACACTTCTGCTCGCTGGATGTCTGCGCTTTACTGTGCTCTAATATTTTCTGCTTTGATCCGTGGAGACCAGCAATAGTGGCCTCGGCACGATAGGTGCTGCTATGTTCGGTCAGGGTAGCTTTGACTTTCGTACTACACACTGACATTCGGTGGACTTCTGCGCTGTACTGTGCACTAATATATCCTGCATGGCGCTGTGAGTCCAGCAACGGTTGTCTCGTAACGCTAGGTCGAGTCATATTACGTTTGGTAATGAGACGATTGGTTATGTTTGTATAGGATTTCTTCAACTTTTGTGCTGTACACTGCAATTATACGGAATTCTCTGTTCTACTGCGCTGTAATATGTCTTGCTTTGCTCAGGGGAGGACAGCAGCCGTAGTCTCGGCGCGCTAGGTTGAGATACGTTGCGCTTGGTTTCTTTACGTTTGGCTAGGTTATGATGGGATAGCTTTCACTTTCGCGCTGTGCACTGCTTTTGTCTTGATTTCTGCGCCCTACTGTGCTCTATTATGTTCGGCTTCTCTATGGGGAGGACAGCAATAATGGTCTCGGCAATTTTGGCTGGGTAAGGTTTCGTTTCGTTTGGTTATGTTAGGTTATATTTGGTCAGTGTAGCTATGACCTTTGTGCAACACACTACTCTTTGGTGGATCTCTGCGCCGTACATTGCTCTACTAGCCTCCGCTCGGCTCTGGGAGGCCAGTAATGGTCATTGTGACACGTTCGGTTGTGTTAGGTTACGTTTGGCTATGTTAAGTTAGTTTGGTTTATGTTTGGATATGTTTGACTTTTCTGCTATTCGCTGCTATTCTGTGGATTGCTGCGCCCTTGTTTGGTCTATTATTTTCTGCTTGGCCCTCGGGAGGCAAGCGATAGGGCCGCGGCATGGTAGGTTGTGCTACGTTACGTTCGGCAATGCTACGATTGATTAGGCCAGGGTAGGATAGCTTTGACTTGCGTGCTACACGCTGCTACTCCGCCGCTTTCTGCACTCTGCATTCCTCTACTGTACCGAGCACGGCCCTGGGTACGACAGCATATTGCTCGTGACATGATATTTATTTTAGGTTACGTTTGCTAGGTTAGGTTAGGCTATGTTTGGTTGGCATTGCCTCGACTTTTGTGCTATGCACTCTTGGACGGTGTATATCTGCGCCCTACCATCGGCTAATAAGTTCTGCTTGGATCTAGGGATGCCACCTATCGTGGTCCAGGCACGTTACATTGAGTTATCTCAAGTTTGGTTATGTTATGCGTGATTGGGTTTGGTTTGGGTCGCTATAACTTGTGTGCTACACACTGCCATTATATGGATTCCTGCGCTCTAATGTGCTCTAACGAAATCTGCTTTTCTCTGAGGATGCCAGCAATAGTGTCCGAGGCAACTTAGATTCTGCTATTTTACGTTTGGTTATGTTAGGCTTGCTTACGCTTGGTTAGTCTTGGTTGGGTTAGCTTTGACTTTTCTGCTATGCACTGCTATCCGGTGGATTTCTGCATTCTACTGTGCTCTGGTAAGATCTGCTTGGCACTTGGCAGGCCAGCTATAGTGGTCTCGGCAAGATAGGTGGAGGTATGTTACATTTGGTTGGTCTATGTTGCGTTGGGTTTGGTTAGGTTTCCTGCGTCTTTTGTAGTATACCCTACTATTCTAATGATTTCTGCGATCTGCTCTCGCCTATTATGTTTTGCATTGCAACGGGGAGGACAGAAGCTATGGTCGCTGCAAGTTAGGTTGCATTAGATACCGTTTGGATAGTTAGATACCGTTTATGCTATTTTGGGTTAGGTTAGGACAGTTCTGACTTTTGTCCCCCACATTGCAATCATATTGATTTCCGCACTCTACTCTGCTCTTTTATCTTCTGCCTGTCCATGTGGACTCCAGGAATAGATGTCGCAGCACATTATGTTGGGATACTTTACGTTCGGTTTGGTTATGCCAGGATCGGTTTGGTTGGTATAGCTTTGACTTTCGTGCTATACACCGCTATTCGGTTAACTTCTACGCTACACATTGCTCTAGTATATTCTGCTCTGCTCCGGGGAAACCAGAAATAGTGGTCGTGTTACGTTGGGTTGAGTTATGTTACGTTCGAGTACGATAGGTTAGGACATGTGTTCAAAGGATGGCTCCGTCTTTTGCGCTATACGCTGCTATTCTGTAGGTTTCTGCGCTCTACGTTGCGTTAGCATATTCTGCTTCGCCTTGAGGAGGGCACCAACAGTGGTTTCGGCGCGTTATGTCCAGTTGTTTTGCGTTCGGTTAGGTTTGGTGAGTTTGTGTGGGCGCGGATAGCTTCGGCATTTCAGCTATACACATCTAGTCTATGGGCGTCTGAGCCGCGCCTACCCTAATATGTTCTGCTGGGCTATTGGGAGGCCAGTAATAGTGGTCGCGGCTCGTTTACTTGATCTCGGCTACGCTTGGCTACGTTAGGTTAGTTTGGGTTAGGTTAGGATAGCTTTGACTTTTCAGCTGTACACTGCTTACCTATGGATTTCTATGCCCTACTCTCCTCTAGCATGTTCTGCATGTCACTGTGGACGCTAGCAATAGTTGTCCCGGCACTTTATGTTGAGTCATGTTACGTTAGAATGGTGTAGGTTAGTATGGGTTAGGGTAGTGTAGCCTTGACTTTTCTGCTATACACTGCTATTCTCTGGATATCTGCGCTTCACTCTCATCTATTATGAAGGGCTTGGCTCTGGAGAGGCCAGCAGTTGTGGTCACGGCACGTTAGGATCAGTCAGGATACGCTTCGCTACGTTGCGATTGACTGGAATAATTCAGGATAGCTTCGACTTTTTTGCTGCACACTGGTTTTCGGAGGATTTCTGTGCTCTACTCTCCTCCAATATGCCCTTCTTGTCACAGTGGAGGGCAGCACTGGTGGTCTCGGCACGATAGGGTTAGTTAGACTAAGTTTGGTTACGATACATTCGTCTAGGTTGGGATAGGATGGCTTCGACTTACACGGTATACGCTGCCATTCGGTGGATTCCTGTGCACTGCTGTGCTCCATTATATTCCGCCTGGCCTTGGGGTGTACAGCAATAGTAGCCGGGGCACTTTATGTTGAGTTAAGCTCTGTCTGGCTATGTTCTGTAGGCTAGTGTTAAGTTTGGGTTGCTTAGGCTTTTCTGGTGTACGCTTTGATTCTATAGATTTCTGCACTCTACTCTCCTCTAATATGCTCTTCTTGACGCAGAGGAGGGCAGCACTGGTGGCGCCGGGAGGTTAGGATGAGTTAGGCTACGTTCTGTTATGATTTATGCACCCAGCTGTGCTCTACAATTTCTGCTCAGCCCTGGTGAGGTCAGCAGCAGTGGTCTCGGCACGACGGGTCGAGGTCTCTTACGTTTGGTTATGTTACGATTGGTCCGTTTAGGAGAGAGTACCTTTGAATTTACTGCTATTGTCTGCTATTATGTAAATTTCTGCGCCCTACAGTGCTCTAATATTTTCAGCCCGGCTCTGGGAAGGCCAGCAATAGTGGTCTCTGCACGTTACGTTGGGTCACGTTACGTTCGGTTTCGTTGTGTTAGGATAAGTTTGGCTAGGGCAGATTTAGCTTTTGTGCAGTGCACTGCTATTCGGACGGTTTCTGCGCTATGCAGTGCTCTAGTATGCCCTGTTTGTCTCAGTGGGGGGGGGGGGGGGGAAGCAATAATTGTATCGGCACGTTATTTTGAGTCATGTCATGTTTTTTTGTGTTCCGTCGGTCTGGGTTAAGCTTGGGCAGCTTCGATTATTTTGATATACACTGCGATTCTATGGATTTCTGCGTTCTACCCTACACTAATGTGTTCTGCTTGGCTCTGCGGAGACCAGCAATTGCGGTTGCGGCGCTTTAAGTTGTGTTAGGCTTCTCTCGGTTAGTTTGGGATTGGCAAAGTTTGTTGAGGATATCTTCAACTTTTTTGCTGTATACTCCTACACAGTGGATTTCTACGCTCTACTGCGATCCAGTACACCCTGCTGGGATCTGGGGAGGGCAACCGTAGCGGTGTGGGCACGTTAGGATGAGTTAGGTAGAGATTTGTTATGTTCTGTTGGTTTGGGTAAGGCACGGGTGGCTTCGACATTTTTGATATACACTGCCATTCTGTGAATTTCTGGGTTCTGCTCCCCTCCAATGTGTTCTTCCTGCCCCTCGGGAGGCCAGCAATGGTGGCCGCGGCACGATAGGTAGAGTTAGATTGCGTTTGGTTAAGTTACAATTGGTTAGACAAGGAGAGGTTAGCTTCGACTTTAGTGCCATAGTATGCTATTATTTGGACTTTTGCGCACTACAGTGCACTAATATTTTCAGGTTGGCTATGGGAAAGCCAGCAATAGTGGTCACGACACGTTTGGTTGAGTTCGGTAGTGTTCTGTCTTTTTCTGTTGGTTTGGCTTAGGCTTGTGTAGCCTCGACTTTTTCGATATATAATGCGTTTCATCGGATATCTGCGTTCTACTCTCCACCAATGTGTACCGCTTGGCTATAGAGAGGCCAGCAAAGGTGGCCTCGGCACGCTAGGTTGAGATAGGTTGCGTTCGGTTAAGTTACGATTGGTTAGGTTAGGAGAGGTTACCTTCGGCTTTAGTGCTACCGTCAGCTGTTAGTCGGTCTTCTGCGCACTACGGTGCTCTAATATTTTCATTTTGACTCTGAGAATTCCAGCAACAGTGGCTTCGGCACGTTGTGATGTGTCAGGTTACGTTCGATTGTGGTGGGTTACGCCAAGTTTGATTAGGATAGCTCCCCAACTATTGCGCAGTACTTTCCTAAGGGATGGATTTCCGCGCTCTACTCCGCTCTAGTATCACCTGCTTGGCTCTGCAGCAGCAGCTATAGCGGCCTCGGCGCACTGGTTTAAGTTAGGCAATGTTTGCTTGTGTACAGCTTGTTTGGGTTAGGTTTGGGTAGCTTTGTCTTTTCTGATATACACTGGGATTATAAGGACTCCTGCCTTCTACTGTCCACTAATGTGTCCTGCTTGGCTCTGGGGATGCCAGCAATAGTGGTCACGTTCACGATAGGTTGAGTTAGATTGTGTTTGGTGATGTTACGGTTGGAAACGTTGGGAGAGGGTAGCTTCGACTTTAGTGCTATAGTCTGCAATTAGGTGGATTTCTGCGCCATGCGGCGCTCTAATACTTCCGGGTTTGCTCTGGGAAGGCCAGCAATAGTTGTCTCGGCACGTTATGTTGGGTCATGTTACGTTCGGTTAGGCAGGGGTTGGCTAAGTTTGGACATGATCGCTATACCTTTTGTGCTGTACACTTCTTCTCGGTGGTTTTCTGCGCTCTAGTGTGCTCTGGTATGTCCTGCTTGGATTTGAGGAGGATAGCAATAGCGGTCTCGGCACGTTAGGTAGAGTTGTGCTATGTTTGGCTGTGTTCCGTCGGTTTGGGTTTGGCTTGGGCAGCTTCGACGTTTCTGATATGCACTGCGATTCTATGGGTTTCTGCGTTCTACTCTCG
>NW_016967323.1:11622-12754 GCF_001483705.2 Eufriesea mexicana
ATTCTTTGGATTTCTCCACTCTTCATTGCTCTAATATACCCTGCTCGACCCTGGGGAGGCAAGCAATAGCGGTCGCTGCCCGGTAGCTTGTGTTAGGCTGCGTTTGGTTGCGTTACGTTTGTTTGGGTTGGATTTGGGCAGACTTGGCTTTCATGGCATGCACTGCTATTCGGAGGATTCCTGCGCTCTACTGTGCTATGAGATATTCTGCTTGGCTCTGGGGTGGCAAGCAATAGTGTCCCTGGCGCGTTATGTTGAGGTAAGCTACGTTCGGTTATGCTACGTATGGTCATGTTGGGATAGGGTCGCCACGACTATTGTGCTATGCAATGGCATTCTATAGATTCCTGCGATCTACTCCCCTGTAATATGTTCTACTTGGCTACGGTGAGCCCAGTAATATTGGTATCGGTATGTTAAGCTGAGTTATGTTACGTCTGGTTACGTTACGTTTGGCCTGGTTAGGTTTGGACGGCTATTAGATGACTATTGTGCTATACACTGCAATGCGGCGGATAACTTCCCTCTACTGTGCTCTAGTATATTCTGCTATGCTATGGGGAGGCCAGCAGAATTGCGCTCGGCACGTTAGACTGACTTACGTTGCGTTTGGTTATGTTACGTTTGGTTGGGTTAGGATAGTTTTCCTCTGACTTATGTGTTATACACCGCCATTAGGTAAACTGCTGTGCACGACAGTGCTCTAACATGCTCCTCCTGGCTCTTGGGAGGCCAGCAATTGTAGTTTCGGCACCTTATGTTGAGTTATTCTACGTTCGGTTAGGCTAGGTTAGGACAGGTTGCGCTAGGATATCTTCAACTTTTGCGCTTTAGACAGCAATGCGTTGGATTATAACGCTATACTCTGCTCCAGTACATTCTGCTTGACACTGCGGAGGCAAGCAGTATTGGTCTCCGCACCTTTGGTTGAGATATTTCGCGTTCGGTTATGATATGTTTGGTATGGTGTGGTTATGATAGCTTTGACATTTGTGCTATTAACTGCCATTCGGTAGATTTCCGCGTTCTACTGTGCTGTAACATGTTGTGATGGACGCTGTGGTGGTGAACAATAGTGGTCTTGGAACGTTAGGAAGTGTTAGGCTACCTTTGGCTACTTTACGTTTGGTTA
>NW_016967324.1:0-292 GCF_001483705.2 Eufriesea mexicana
CTATCCTGACCTAGCAGAACGTGACGTATCAATATGTAACCTAACTCCACCTGACATGACGAGTCCACTATTTCTGGCCTCCACAAAGGCAAGCAGAGTGTACTAGAGCACTATAGTGCGCAGTAATCCGCCTCATTGTAGAGAACAGCACATATGTCGAAGGTATCCATGCCTAACCTGTCCCACCAGAACATAACCGAACGTAGTGTAGCTCGAAATAACGTGCCGCGACCACTGCTCCTGGCCTCCCAAGATACAAGCAGAACGTAGTATAGCACAGTAGGTCACAGAA
>NW_016967324.1:349-896 GCF_001483705.2 Eufriesea mexicana
TTAGCCTAACCAAACCCAGCGAAACGTTACATAACACAACGTAACGTGCCACGACCATTATTGCTCGCCACCCCTGAGTCGAGCTGGGTAGAGTAGAGCAATGTAGTGTGCAGACATCCACCGAATAGCCGCGTATGGCACTAAATTCTAAGCTACTCTGTAAAAACATAACCAAACGTGTCATAAGCAAACGTAGACTAACTCAGCCTAACGTGCTGACACCACTATTGCTGGCCTCCCCAGAAACGTGCAGGACATAAGAGGACAGTAGAGCGCAGAAGTCAATAGAATCGCAATGTATATCACAAAATTCATAGCTCTACAAGCCTAACCCAGGTATACTTAACCCAACGAAACGTAGCCTAACTCAACATAACGTGTCGCGACCACTATTGCTGGAATGCCCACAGCCAACCGGAACGGAGTAGAGCACAGTCGTGCGCATACATCCTACGATTAACAGTGCATAGCACGAAAGTAAAAGCTACCCTTGCAGAACTGAACCTAACCTAACGTAGGGAAGCGTAACATAAGCCAACGTAAAGTG
>NW_016967325.1:0-960 GCF_001483705.2 Eufriesea mexicana
TTCTGCGTAAATAAGGTGGAACGATTCCATTAGTTTCCTATAGCCATTGCATTGCAATAGAATGTGAATGAAAAGTTCAATTTTATTCACATTTTAGGCCAATATCGTGATGAGCAAGATTTTCTGCGTAAATAAGGAGGAAAGATCCCATTTTGTTTTGTTGTAGCCATGGCAATGCAAAAGAATCTGTTCTGAAAAGTTCAATTTTATTGACATCTTCGACTAATATCGTGGTCAGCAGACTCACTGCATAAATAAGGAGAAAAGATGCTATTGGTTTGCTATAGCCATTCAATTGCAATAGTATCTGACCGTTAAGTTCAATTTTATTGACATTTTCGACCTCTATCGTAGTGAGCACACTTTTCTGTCTAAATAAGGACAAAGGATACCATTGGTTTGCCATAGGCATTGCATTGCAATATAATCTGACGGTAATGTTCAATTTTATTGATATTTTCCATTAATACCGTGGTGAGCAGACTTTTCTGCGTATATAGGGAGGGAAGATACTATTGGTTTGTTATAAACATGGCAATGCTATAGAGTCAGACTGAAAAGTTCAATTTTATTGACATTTGCGACTAATATAGTTGTCAGTAGTCCTACTGCATAAATAAGGAGATAAGATAATATTGGTTTGCTTTAGCCACTGAATTGCAATAGTATCTGACCGTAAAATTCAATTTTATTTTCATTTTCGGCTAATATCGTGGTGAGCAAGATTTTCTGTACAAATAAGGAGTAAAGATACATTAGGTCAATTATAGCCATGGCAGTGCAATAGAGTCTGTACTGAAAAGTTCAATTTTATTGACATCTTCGACTAATATCGTGGTCAGCAAACTCACTGCATAAATAAGGAGGAATGATGCTATTGGTTTGCTATAGCCATTCAATTGCAATAGTATCTGACCGTAAAGTTCAATTTTATGTTCATTTTCGGCTAATATCGTGGTG
>NW_016967326.1:0-699 GCF_001483705.2 Eufriesea mexicana
CCATTCATAAATCCATCCAACCATACATCCATCCATCCACAAATTCATAAATCCATACATCCGCCCTTCCGCACATCCATAAATCCGTACGTCCACCCTTCGATTCATTCATCCATCCATACATCAACCCATCTATACGTCCATCGATCCATACATCTCTCCATCCATACATCCACCCATCTATACGTCCATCGATCCATACATCTCTCCATCCATACATCCATCCACGAATCCATCCATCCATCCATACATCCGTACATACATCACTCCATCCATCCATCCATAAATGCATCCATGCACACACACGTCCACCCACACATCCATCCATCCATCCATACATACATACATCTGTACATACATCCATACGTTTATTCATACATACATACATCCATACAAACATCCATACATCCACACATCCATGTATCCATAAATCCATCAATCCGTTCTTCCAGCCATCCATCCATACATCCATCCTGCAATACATACATCCATACATACATACATACATCCATCCTTCCACACATCCATGCAATCATTCATCAATCCATCCATAGTTACATTCATATAAACATCCATACATCCATACATCCATACATACATACATATATACATTCAAACATCCATAGATCCGTACAACCGTCCATCCATACCTCAATCGATTCATACACCCATCCATTCAAACAACCATTCATCCATTCA
>NW_016967327.1:0-238 GCF_001483705.2 Eufriesea mexicana
CTATCGCCTTCAATCCACTGGCAAGTACAGTCATCTACTTGCCAGAGAATAGGTCAATTCAAGGTCTACAATCCGCTATAGCTTTGTGAATAGATAACCTAACACCTTCAATTCAATGGCAAGTACAGACATTTGCTTGCTAGAAAATAGGTCTATTCAAAATCTATAACCCCTTATACCTTGGTGAATAGATCGTCTAACTCCTTCAATCCAATGGCAAGTACAGCCATCTTCTTGC
>NW_016967327.1:327-911 GCF_001483705.2 Eufriesea mexicana
ACTTGCCAGAGAATAGGCCTATTCGAAATCTATAACCTGCTATAGCTTGGTGAGTAGATCGCCTAACGCCTTCAATCCAATGGCAGGTACAGCCATCTACTTGCCAGAGAATAAGTCTACCCAAAATCTATAAGTTGTCACAGCTTGGCGATAAGACCGCCTAACGCCTTCAATCCGATGGCAAGTACAGCCATCAACTTGCCAGAGAATATGTCTATTCGATATCTATAACCTGTTATAGCATGGTGAATAGATCGTTTAACGCCTTCAATCCAATGGCAAGTACAGCCATCTACCTGCCAGAGAATAGGTCTATTCAAAATCTATAACTTGATATAGCTTGGTGTGCGGATCGACTAACGCCTTAACCCAATGGCAAGTACAGCCGTCTACCTGCCAGAGAATAGGTCTATTCAAAATCTATAACTTGATATAGCTTGGTGTGCGGATCGACTAACGCCTTAACCCAATGGCAAGTACAGCCGTCTACCTGCCAGAGAATAGGTCTATACAAAATCTACAACTTGTTATAGCTTGGTGTGCGGATCGACTAACGCCTTAACCCAATGGCAAGTACAGCTATC
>NW_016967328.1:0-735 GCF_001483705.2 Eufriesea mexicana
CGGTAAATCCAATTTTATAGACATTTTCGAATAATATTTTGTTGCGCTAACTTTCTTGCATAACTATGGAGGAAGGATCATTTTGGCGTACCATAGCCAATGCAATGGTGTAGAATCTAGCTGGAAAATTCAATTTTGTTGACATTTTCGACTAATATCGTGGTGAGTTTTCTTTTTTGCATAAATAAGGAGGAAAGATTCCATTGTCGTGCTATAGGCATTGCAATGCTCAAGAATCTGGATGGAAAATTCAATTTTATTGACATTTTCGACTAATATCGTGGTGAGTTTTCTTTTTTGCATAAATAAGGAGGAAAGATTCCATTGTCGTGCTATAGGCATTGCAATGCTCAAGAATCTGGATGGAAAATTCAATTTTATTGACATTTTCGACTAATACCGTGGTGAGCTGCCTTCCATGCATACGTAAGGCGGAAAAATCCTTTTGGAGTGTTGCAGCCACCGCAATGCAGAAGTATCTGTCTGGAAAATACAATTTTATAGACATTTTTGACAAATATCGTGGTGAGCTAACTTCCTTCCATAAATAAGGAGGAAAGGTTCTATTGGCGTGCTATTGCCATTGCAATGCCAAAGAATCATGCTGGAAAATTCAATTCTATTGACATTTTCCACTGATATCGTGGTGAGCCAACTTCCTTACATAAATAAGGAGGAAAGATTCTATTGGCGTGCTATAGGCACTGCAATGCTATCGAATCGTCCTGGAAAATT
>NW_016967329.1:0-796 GCF_001483705.2 Eufriesea mexicana
TAAAGCCGTTGCAATGATAATGAATGTGGTTGGAAAATTCAATTTTAATGACATTTTCGACTAATGTCGTGATGAGCTAACTTTCTCGCATAAATAAGGATGAAAGATACAATTGGCACGCTGTAGCCGTTGCAATGCTATAGAATCTGGCTGGAAAATACAATGTTATTGACATCTTCGACTAATATCGCGGGGAGCTAGCTTTCTTACATAAATAACGAGGAAAGATTCTGTTGGCGTGCTATAGTCTTTGCAATGCTATAGAATCTGGCTGGAAAGTTTAGTTTTATTGACCGCTTCCACTAATAACGTGGTCAGCTATCTTTTTTGCATAAACGAGGAAGGTAGATGTTATTGGCGTGCTATAGCCATTGCATTTCTATAGTATCTGTATGGAAAGTTCAATTTTATTGACATTTTCGTATAAGAAGGTGGAGAGCTGACTTTCTTGCATGAATAAGGAAGAAAGATTCTACTGGCGTGCTATAGCTACTACAATGATACTGAATGTGGTTGGAAAATACCAATTTATTGACATTTTCGACTAATATCGTGGTGAGCTATCTTTCTTGCTTAAATAAGTAGGAAAGATTCAATTGGCGCGCTATAGTCGTTGCAATGCTATAGAATCTGGCCGGAAAGATCAGTATTATTTACATTTTCAACTATTATCGTGGTGAGCTAACTCTCTAGCATAAATACGGAGGGAAGATTCTATTTGCGTGCTATATCTTTTGCAATGCTATAGAATCTGGCTGGAAACACCAATTTTATTGACAGTTTCTACTAATATCGT
>NW_016967330.1:0-589 GCF_001483705.2 Eufriesea mexicana
TGTTTAGCACATACCTCAAAGCTATCCAAACGTAACCCAAACTAACGTAACCCCACCAAACGTTGCCTAACTCAAACTAACGAGCCGAGACCATAATTACTGGACTCCCCAGATACGACCGGAGAATAGTATTGCAACGTAGGGCGTACAAATACACCGAATAGCAGTGTAGAACGCAAAAGTCAAGGCCACCCTAACCGAACGAAGTTTAACCTAACATAGCCAAACGTAGCTTAACACAAACTATCTTGCCACGAGAGCTATTGCTTGTCTCCCCAGTATCGAGTAGAGTATAGTAAATCAATGAAGAGCGCAGTAAGCCAACGAATATAAGCGTATAGCGCCAAAGTTAAAGCTGCCCTGTCCGAACCTAGGCATACATATCACGCGCGGGCGAAACGTAAACGAACCTGACGTGCCGCGAAAGCAATTTCTGGCCTCACGAGAGGTAACCAGAGTATAGTAGAGCAATGCAGAGCGCTGAAATCGTCCGAATAGCACTGTATAGCACAAAAGTCAAGGCTATTCTATCCAAACTTAACTTAACCCAACCCACCCAGAGACTTCCGAACTCAAGCAAACGTGCCAC
>NW_016967331.1:0-489 GCF_001483705.2 Eufriesea mexicana
TTTCGACTAACACCGTGGAGCGCAAACTTCCTTGCGTAAGTAAGGAGGAAAGATGCTTTTTGATTGCTATAGCCATTGCAATGAGTTAGATTGTGGCAGGAAAATACAATTTTATTAACATTATCGACTAATATCGTGGTGAGCTATCTTTCTTGCACTAATAAGGAGGAAATTTCCTATTGGAGTGCTATAGGCATTGCAAAGCTATAGAATCGTCCTGGAAAATTCAATTCTCTTTACATTTTCGACTAATATCGTTGTGAGCTAACTTTCTTGCAGAAATAAGGCGGAAACATTCTGTTGGCGTGCTCTAGTCATTGCAAAGCTATAGAATCCTCCTGGAAATTTCTCTTGTATTCACATTTTCGACTAATATCGTGGTGAGCTAACTTCCTTGCGTAAGTATGAAGAAAAGATGCGTTTTGGGTGCTAGAGCCATTGCAATGATATAGAATGTGGCTGGATAATACAATTTTGTTGACATTTTCG
>NW_016967332.1:0-783 GCF_001483705.2 Eufriesea mexicana
TCATCGCGGTCTATGGCACTAAAGTCAAAGCTATCCTCTCCTAACCTACCCAAATGTTACACAGCCAAACGTAACCTAGCTCAACATAAATGGCCGAGACAAGTGTTGGTGGCCGTCCAAGAGACAGGCCGAGTATATTAGAGCTATGTAGAGCGCTGAAATCCACAGAATGGCAGTGTATAGCACAATAGCCAGGGCTCTGCTGTCCTAACCTAATCAAACGTAACATAACAGAACATAGCATAACTCAACATAACGCTACGAGACTACTACTGCTGGGCTCCCCAGAGCCAAGCAGAGCATGTTAGAGTAATGTAGAGCACAGGAATCCACCGAAAAGCCTTTTGCGGCATAAAAGTCGAAACCGCCCTCACCAAACTTATACTAAACTAACGTAGCCAAACGTAATATAGCTCAAACCATCGTGCTGAGAACACTCCTGCTGCCCTCCCCAGAGATAAATGGATCAGGCGAGAGCACAGTAGAGCTTAGAAACCCACCGAATTGCAGTGCATAGCACAAAAATGGGAAATAGCCAAATCAAAAATATCCCAACCTAACCTAGCCAAACGTAGACTACATCAGCACAACGTGCCGACAACATTCTTGCTGGCCTTCTCACCGTAAAGCTGAATATAATAGAGCAATGTAGATCACTCAAACACACCGAAAAGCAGTGTACGGCGCTAAAGTCGTGCTATCACTTCCCAACATAGCAACCTTAATATAACCAAACGTAACGTAACGTAATCTTACATGCCGTGACCACGATTGCTGGCATCC
>NW_016967333.1:0-1220 GCF_001483705.2 Eufriesea mexicana
CTCAGTGAATTTCTACCCTCTACATTGCTATAGTTTGTTCTGCTCGTCTCTGAGGAGGGCAGCAATAGCGGTCTCGGCACGTTAGTTTGAGATAGGCTACCTTCGGTTATGTTCCGTTGGTTTGGGATAGGTTTGGGTTGCTCATACTTTTCTGATGTGCATTGCGATTCTATGGACTTCAGTGTTCTACCCTCCACAAATGTGTCCTTCTTTGGCTCTGTGGTTGCCAGTAATAGTGACCACTGCACGTTATGCCTAGATATGTTACGTTTCGTTATGTTACGATTGGTTAGGTTAGGAGAGGATAGCTTTGACTTTAGTGCTATATGGATTTCTACGCCCTACAGAGCGTAGTGCACAGTAGAGCGTCTGCGATATACTGTGCTCTAGTATGACCTGCTTAGCTCTGGCGAAGGCAACAATAGCTGTGTTGGCACGATAAGGTGATATAGGTTGTTTGGGCCAGTTCTGTTAGTTTGGGATTGGTTTTGGTATCTTTGACTTTTCCGATGTACACTGCGATGCTATGGACTACTGCCTTCTACTCCCCACTAGCATGTCCTGCTTGGCTCCTTGGAGGCCAGCAATAGTGATCGCGGCAAGATAAATAGAGTGAGGTTACGCTTGGCTGTGCTAGATTTGGTTAAGTTAGGAGCGGTAGCTGTGACATTACTGGTATACTCTACTATTATGTGGATTCCTACGCCCTTCGGTGCTCTAATATTCTCGGCTTGGCTCTGGGAACGCCGGTAGTAGTGGCCTCTGCATGTTACGTCGAGACACGTTACTTTCGGTTAGGTTGGGTCAGGCTGAGTTTGGTCAGGATATCTTTAACTTTTTTGCTGTACACTGCTGCTCGGTGAATTTCTGCGCTATACTGTGCTCTAGCATGCCATGCTTGGCTCTGGGGATGGCAACAATAGCGGCCTCGGCAAGTTAGGTTGATGTAGGCCATGCTTGGAAATGATCTATTGGTTCGATGTTCGGGTTAGGCTTGGATAGCTTCGACTTTTCTGATGTACACTGCAATTGTATGGATTCCTGCCTTCTACTGTCCACTAATGTGCTCTGCTTTTATATGCGGTGGCCAGCAGTTGTGATCGCGGAACGTTGGGTATAGATAGGTTACGCTTTGTCATGTTACGGTTGGTTAGGTTAGGAAAGGATAGTTTGGACTTTACTGCTATTGTCCGCTAATAGGTGTGCGCCTCACAGTGCTC
>NW_016967334.1:0-284 GCF_001483705.2 Eufriesea mexicana
AGAGCGAAGCAGAGAATATTAGGGAACAGTGGAGCGCAGGAATCCACCAAACAGCAGTGTAAACCAACAAAGTAGAAACAGTCACGTCCAAACCCAGCTAATTCTAACATAACCAAGCAGAACAAAACACAACATATGGTGCAGCGAACGCTATTGTTGGTCTCCACAGAATCCAGATGCGTAAAGTAGAGGTTCGAAGAGCGCAGATATCGGCCAAATAGCAGTGTACAGGGCAGAAGTCAAATACATCCAATCCTAACCTAACCAAGTGTAACACAGCCAAA
>NW_016967335.1:0-2884 GCF_001483705.2 Eufriesea mexicana
CGTTATATATGTCATACTAACGTGACGAGGCCGCTATTGCTGCCCTCCCCATTGCCTAGCACGCCATACCAGAGCACTGTAGAATGCAGAAATCCACCGAATAGCAGTGTACAGCACTATAGTCAAAGCAGCCCTGTCTTAAGATATAGTATCATAACACAACCGAACGTAACGAAACTAAATCAAACGTACAGCGACCACTATAGCGGGCCTCCCCAGAGTCGAGCAGAACATATTACAGGACAGTAGAACGCCGAAATCCATAGAATCGCGGTGTACAGCACTACGGTGGTTGCTAACCAAACAAAAGCATGCCATCATAACCGTACCAAACGCAGCCAAACACGAAATAACGTGCCGAGGCCACTCTTGCAGCGCCCCACGGAGGATAGCAGGACATACTAGAGCACACTAGAGCGCAGAAGCCAACCAAATAGCAGAGTATATCACAAAAGTCAAAGAAGCCCTATCCTAATGCATCCAGTTTTATCGTAAGCAAACGTAGCATAACTCAAGCTAACGTACCGCGACCGATATTGCTGGCTTCCCCAGAGCCGAGCAGAACATACTAGAGGACACTAGAGTGCAAAAATTAATAAAATCGCTGTGTATGGCACAAAAGTCATATCTGTCCACACCTAACCCAAGCTAACATAACATAACCAAACGAAGCCTACCCCAACATAGCGTGCCACGACTACGCTTGGTGGCCTCCCCAGGGCCAAGCAGAATATAACAGAGCTTATTCGAGCGCAGATGTCGTGCAAATATCAGTGTATAGCACGAAGAACATGATAAGCTGGCCGAGCTAAGCCTAACC
This sequence comes from Eufriesea mexicana, assembly GCF_001483705.2. Classification (NCBI taxonomy): domain Eukaryota; kingdom Metazoa; phylum Arthropoda; class Insecta; order Hymenoptera; family Apidae; genus Eufriesea; species Eufriesea mexicana. Next base: position 821 of record NW_016967335.1, read on the forward strand.
CAACCTAACCAAACGTAACATTTCTCAACCTAACGTGCCGAGGCCACTATTGCTGGCTCCTCTAGAGCCAAGCAGATTGTATTAGAACAAAACTCAACCTAACGTGCCGAGGCCACTATTGCTGGCTCCTCTAGAGCCAAGCAGATAGTATTAGAACACAGTAGTGCGCAGAAATCCGCGGATAGCAGTGTACATCACAAAAGTAAAACGTACACCAATCCAACCTGACCGATCCTAACCTATCCAAACGTAGTGTATCTCAACGCAGCGTGGCGAGGCAGATATAACTGGCCTACCCAGAGCCTGGCAGAAGGTGATATAATACAGTAGAGTGCAGAAATCCACCGAATAGCAGTTTATAGCACAAAAGTCAGGGATAACGTATCCTAAACTGACCAAACGGAACATAACCGAACGTAGCACAACTCAAACTAATGTGACGAGACCACTATTGCTGACCGCCACAGGGGCAAGCATAGCGTATTGGAGCATAATAGAGAGCAGAAATCCACAGAAAGACAGTGTATATCACGAAAGTGGAAGCCAACACTACTAACACGACGTAACCTAACATAGCTGAACGAAACCTCAATCAACCTAATGTGCCGAGACCAATATTGTTGGTCTCCAGAGCGCCAAGAAGAACATACTAGGACACAGAGAGCGCAGAGGTCCACCGAATAGAGTGTACAGCACAAAATTCGGACATACCCTAACCTAACCGAACATACCGTGGCATAACCGTAAGTAACCTAACTCAACCTAACGTGCCATGGCCACAACTACTAGCCTCCCCAGCGCCAAGCAGCATGCACTGGAGCGCAATAGAGGGAAGAAATTCACCGCAATGCGGTGAATGGTATAAAAGTCAAAGACACACTAACATAAAATAACACAACCTAGACCATCCAAACGTAGCATGAATCAAATAACGTGCCACGACCACTGCTGCTGGCATCCACGGAGGCAAGGAGAATATTGTAGAGCATAGTAGATCGCAGGAATCCACCGGGAAGCAGTGTATTGCACGAAAGTCGGAGTAGCCTATCCTAACCTATCCAAAAAAGACATATCCGAAACGTAGTCTAACTCAAGCTAACATGACTAGGCCAATACTGATGGCATTCCCAGAGCCAAGCAGAATATACTAGAGCACAGTAGATTGCGGAAGTCCACCGTATTGCAGTTTATAGCGCAAAAGTCAGACATACTCTGACCCTACTTCATCCTACTTAACCTACACAAATGTAGTGTAACTAAACACAACGTCACGAGAAAAGTATTGCTGGCCTCTGCAGAGCAAATCAGAGAGTATTAGAGCTCATCAGAGCGCAGAAATGCAACGAATCGCAGTGCATAGCACAAAAGTCAAAGTAACCTCCGCTTAACCTAGCCATACATAGCATAACTGAACGTAGCCTAACTCAACCTAACATGACGAGACAACAATCGCCGGACTCCACAAGGACAAGCAGAATAAACTAGAGCACAGTAGAGCGCAGAAATCCAATCCACTGCCGTGTATGGCGAAGAAGTTGAAGATATCCTACCCTAACTCGACCTAACCTCACACAAATCGTCGCAGCATGAATCAATGTAACGTGCCACTACCACTGCTTCCCTACTCCCCTCATCCGAGCAGGGTATAATAGAGCACAGTAGACCACAGGAACCCACCGAATAGCCGCGTATGGCACGAAAGTCCAGGCTATCCTAAACAAACTTAACATAACCTAACCCATTAAAACGTAATCTAACCCAACCTAACGTGCCACGAACACAATTTCTCGCCTCCCCAGTGTCGAGCAGATTGTAGTAGAGCAATGTGGAGCATAGGAATCGACCGTAAAGCAGTGTACAGCGCAAAAGGCTAAGAAATCCTAACCCAGCCTTCATAACCTAACCTAACGGAACAGAACCTGTCTCAAACTAACGTACCGAGACAACCCTTACTGGCAACAGCAGAGCCAAACAGGACATATTAGAACACAGTAGAGGGCTAAGATCCAATTAGTAGCAGTGTATAGCACTTAAGTCTAAGCTATCCTATCATAACTTCGCCAA
>NW_016967336.1:0-874 GCF_001483705.2 Eufriesea mexicana
AGTACTGGTTAGGTTAGGATATCTGCGGATTTTGTGCTCTACACTGCTATGCGGTATATTTCCACGCTCTGCTGTGCCATAGCATGCTCTACTTGGACCTAGGGCGGCCAGCTATAGTGGCCTCGGCACGTTAGGTTGAAATAGGCTACGTTTTGTTAGGTTATGCTAGGTTTTGTTAAGTTTAGGTATCTTCCATTTTTTTGCACCACTCTCCTCTATTATGCTCTGCTTGGCTCTGTGGAGGCCAGCAATACTGGTCGCGGCGCGTTACGTTGAGTCATGTTGCGTTTGGCTTTGTTAGGTTTGGATGGGTTTGGTTAGGATAGCATCGACTTTTTCGCTGATAATTCGAATCCAGTGGATTTCTGGGCGCTACTGTGCACTGGTATGCTCAGCTTGGCTATGGGTGGCCAACCGTGGTCTCGGCACGTTAGGCTGCGTCACGTTAAGTATGGCTACGCCATGTTTGGCTAGGATAGGATAGGATAGCATTGACATTCCCGCTATAGACTGCGTTTCTGTGGATTTCTGCGCCATACCCTCGTCTCATATGTTCTGCTTGGCGCTGGGAAGGCCAGCAGTATGTGTCGCGGCACGTTAGGCTGAGATAAATTACGTTCGGTTAGGTTAGGTTTCGTTGGGTTAGGTTTGGATAGCTATGACTTTTTTGCTGCATACTGCTATTCTATGGACTTGTGCCTCCTACTGTGCTATATCACCCTCAGTTGGACTCTGGGAAGGCCAGCAATAGTCGCGTCGATGCGTCGGCGCGTTAGGTTGTTTAAGGTTGCGCTTGGCTATGTCACGTTTCTTTATGTTAGGGTTGGGTGGCTTCCACTCATGTGCCATACACTGCGATTTTACGGATTTCAGC
>NW_016967337.1:0-942 GCF_001483705.2 Eufriesea mexicana
TAACCCATGCTAGCGTAACCTAACCAAACTTAACGTAGCTATACCTAACGTGCCACGTCTACTATTTCTGTACTCTCCGGAGCACGGCAGGGCTTATGAGACCACAGCAGACGGCAGGAATTCACCCAATATCTATGCACGGCCCGAAAGTCAAAGCTATTCTAACCAAACTTAACCCAACCTAAAATAAACAAACATAACCTCACACAACATAACGTGCTACGACCGCTATTGCTGGCATCCCGAGAACCGAGCAGAGTATAGTAGAGCATTGTAGAGCGCAGAAATCCACCGAATGGAAGTGTGCGGCGAAAAAGTCAAAGCTATCCTATCTCGACATAACCAAACGTAGCCCAACTGAACGTAACCTAACTCAATCTAACGTGTCCAGACCACGTTTGCTGTGCTCCCATATCCCAGCAGAATATACCAGGGCACAGTAGAGCGCAGAATTTCGCCGGCTAGCAGTGTATAGCACAAATGTCTAAGCTATGCTAGTAAAACCTAAACAAACCTAACAAAACCGAGCGTGACGCGGCCACTATTCCTGGCTTCGCCAGAGACCAGCAAAGAGTGGTACAGAACAGCAAAGCGCAGAAGTCCATAGAATAGCAGTTTACAGTAGAAAAGTCAAAGCTATCCTAAACTTATCCAACGTAGGCTAACCTAGCAGAAAGTAATCTATCTCCACCTATCGTACCGCGACTACTATTGCTGGCTTCCACATAGCCAAGCAAAGCATATTAGAGGAGTGTAGTAGGCAGGAATCCATAGAATCGCAGTTTATTGCAGAAAAGTCGAAGCTACCAGACTTAACAGATGGTAACGTAATATAACCGAACGTAGCCTATCTCAACCCAAACTGCCGGGACCACAATTACTCGCTTGCCGAGGGCCAAGCAGAGCGTACTACGGCACAGTAGAGAGCACAAGTCCACCGCA
>NW_016967338.1:0-624 GCF_001483705.2 Eufriesea mexicana
TATTGTCCGGTGAATTCTTGGAAATGTCGTCATTTCTTGGAATTGTCCCGACGAACGACCTCTTAGCATGTTATGTTATCCTAATACAAAGTCGCGAAATCGGCTGAAACTTTTACGGCAAGGCGGCAAAAGTATTGTCCAGAAACGGCAAAAGTATTGTCCAGAAGCGGTAAAAGTATTGTCCAGTGGCGGCAAAAGTATTGTCCAGTAGCGGCAAAAATATTGTCCACAAACGGCAAAAGTATTGTCCTTGGAATTCTTGAAAATGACGTCATTTCTCGGAACTGCCTTGGCCGTAGACCTCTTGTCATGTCATGTTATCCTGATACAAAGTCGCGGAATTGGGCGAAAATTTTATGGCGAGGCTGCAAAAGTATTGTCCAAAAATTCTTGGAAATGACGTCATTTCTCGGAACTGACTCGGCGAGCAACCTCCTGTCACATCATGTTCTCCTGATACAAAATCAAGAAATTGGCAAAAGTTTTGACCGGAGAATTCAAGGAAATTATGTCTATCTTTGAAACACCGTAAAATTCAAACCACGGGGCCTACGCCCACGCAATTTACACACATGACAGGTAAGCACCTGAGGACTAATCTCATTCTACCCGCAATCGATTCAG
>NW_016967339.1:0-536 GCF_001483705.2 Eufriesea mexicana
AGGCGACCTAATCTCCAAGCTATGACAGCTTATGTATTTTGAATAGACTTATTCTCTGGCAAGTAGATGGCTCTACTTTCCATTCAATTGAAGGCGTTGTGCGATCTATTCGCCAAGCTATAACAGGTTATAGATTGTGAATAGACCCATTCTCTGGAGAGTAGATGGCTGTGCTTGACATTGGTTGAAGGCGGTAGGCGACCTATTCACCAAGCTATAACAGACTATAGATTTTGAATTTACCTATTCTCCGGCAAGTAGATGGCTGTATTTGCCATTGTTTGAAGGCGATGGGCGACCAATTCACCAAGCTATAACGGATTATACATTTTGAATAAACCCATTCTCTGGCAAGAAGATGGCTGTTCTTGCCATTGGATTGAAGGCGTTAGGCGATCTATTCAACAATCTATAGCAGACTATTTGTTTTGAGTAGACCTATCCTCTGGCTAGTGGATGGCTGTACTTGCCACTGGATTGAAGGCGTTAGGCGATCTATTCACCAAGCTATACCAGACTATTGGAATTGAGTAGAC
>NW_016967339.1:9637-10120 GCF_001483705.2 Eufriesea mexicana
CTATTCACCAAGCTATAACAGACTATTGGTTTTGTGTAGACATGTTCTCTGGCAAGAGGATGGCTGTAATGGCCATTGTATTGAAGGCGTTAGGCTTTCTATTCACCAAGCTATAGCAGACTATTGGTTTTGTGTAGACATGTTCTCTGGCAAGAGGATGGCTCTAATGGCCATTGTATTGAAGGCGTTAGGCGATCTATTCACCAAGCTGTAACAGGTTATAGATTTTGAATAGACCTATTCTCTGGCAAGTAGGTGGCTGTACTTGCCATTTTATTGAATACGCTAGGCGATGTATTCACCAAGCTATAACAGATTATATACTTTCAATAGACCTATTCTCTGGCAAGAACATGGCTGTACTTGCCATTGGATTGAAGGCTTTAGGCGCGCTATTCACCAAGCTATGGCAGATTTTACATTTTGAATAGACCTCTCCTCTGGCAAGTAGATGGCAGTACTTGCCATTTGATTGTAGGCGAT
>NW_016967340.1:0-2365 GCF_001483705.2 Eufriesea mexicana
GCTGCACGTTACGTTCAGTAACGTTATGTTCGGTTAGATTTGGTTAGGCTACGCCTGGTTAGGTTAGTTTCATCTTTTGTGCTGCACACAGGCATTTGGTGGATTTCAGCGCTCTACCGTGCTTTAGCTTGTTCGGCTGGGCATTGGGGAGTGCAGCAATAACTGTCTATGCACGCTAGTCTGAATTAGGCTATATTTGGTTATGTTCTGCTTGTCTGGGTAATGTTTGGTTGGCTTTGACTTTTCTGATATGCACTGCGATTCTATGGACTTCTGCGTTCTCCTCTACTCTAATGTGTTCTGCTTGGCTCTAGGATGGCCAGAAATAGCGGTAGCGGCACGTTAACTAGAGTTAGCTTACGTTTGGTTATATTACGATTGGCATGGTTAAGAGAGGATAACTTCCATTTTAGTGCTATAGTCTGTTACTAGGTGGACCACTGCGCTCTACAGTACTCAAGTGTTTTCAGTTTCGCTCTGGGGAGGCCAGCAGAAGTTGTAGCGGCACGTTACGTTGTGTTATGATGCGTTCGGTTATCTTACGGTTGGTTTGGTTAGGAGAGGATAACTTTGACTCCAGTGCTATAGTCTGCCATTAGGTGGACTTCTGCGGCCTACGGAGCCCTAATATCTTCAGCATGGGACTGGGAAGGCCAGCAATAGTAGCCTCAGCCCGTTACGTTGATTCGGGTTATGTTCGGCTATGTTGGCACAGGCTAGGTTTGGACAGGATAGCTTTAACTTATGTGCTGCGCACTGCACTTCGGCGGATTCATACGCTCTGCTCTGCCCTACAATTTTCTGCTTGTCCCTGGGTAGAACAGTAATAGCGGCCGCGGCAAGATATGTTGTGCGAGCATACGATTGTTTATGTCACGATTGGTTAGGTTAGGATAGGTTAGCTTCGACTTTTGTGCAGTGCACTGCTATTCGGTAGATTTCTGCGCTCTACTTTGCTCTAATATGTTCTACTTGGCCCTGGCGGTGCCAGCAACATTCGTCTCTGCATGTTGGATTGAGTTATGTTACGTTCGGATAGGTTATGTTAAGTATATTTCGGTTAGGATTGGTACGACTTTCGTGCCACACATAGCTGTTCGGTGGAATTCTGCGCTCTGCTCTGCTCTACTATATTCTGCTTGGCCTCGGGTAGGCCTGCAATAGTGGTAGCGGCACGTTATGCTGGGTTATGTTACTTTCGGTTATGCTACGATTGGTTACGTTAGGAGAGGGTACCTTCGACTTTTGTGCTACACACTGCTATACGGTGTATTTCTGCGCTCTGTTGTGCTCTAGTATACTCTGATTGGCTATAGGGGTGCCAGCAGCATTGGTCTTGGCACGTTAGTCTGAGTTATGTTGCGTTCGGCTATGTTACGTTTGACTAGGTTAGGATAGCATCGTTTCGACTTTTGTGATATACTCTGCTATTCGGTGGATTTCGGCGCTATACATCGCTCTACCAAACCATACTCGACACACTAGGGTCCAGCAATGGTGGTCGCTGCTCTGTAGGTTGCAATAGATAACTTTCGGTTAGGTGACGTTACGGCATGCCAGGTTAGTGTAGCTTTGACTCTTGTCCTACACGCTGCTCTTATATGGACTTCTGCTCTCTTCTGTGCGCTATCGTACACCGCTTGCCTGTGTGGACGCCAGGAATAGTGCTCTCGGCATGTTTGGTTCAGTTATGTTACGTTTGGTTAGGTCAGGTTTGGTTAGGCTTGGTTAGGATAGCTCCGTCTTTTGTACTGTACACCGCTATTCGATGTATTTCTGCGCTCTACATTGTTCTGCTCTACTCTGCTCTACTCTGGGGAGACCAGGAATGGCGGACGTAGCGCGAGAGTTTGAGATGGGTTACGATTTTCTAGGTTAGATTAGGCTACGTTTGGTTAGGATGGATTTGACTTTTGCGTTATACACATCCATTCTGTGGTTTTCTTCTCTCGACTGTGCCCTTATATGATCTGCTTGGCTCTGGGGAGTCCAACAATATATGTCTCGTCTCGTCAGGTTTTCTTATTCCACTATCTGTTGAGTTAGCTTATGCCACGTTCGGGTAGGATATCTTTCACCTTTTGCGCTATGCACAGCTGTTGGTGGCTATCTGTGCTCTACTGTGCTCTAGTACATTCTGCTTGACTCTGGGGAGGCCAGTAATAGTGGTCTCGTCTCGCTATGTTGAGTTAGGCTAAATTAGGTTGCGTTATGTTTCTTTGAGTTAGGTCTGTATAGATATGACTTTCGCGGTACGCTGCTCTGCTATACTCTGCTTAGCTCCCGTGAGGTAAGAAATTGTTTTCGTGGCACATCAGGCTCAGTTACGTTACGTCCGCTTGTGTTATGTATGTTTAGGCTCGGA
>NW_016967341.1:0-625 GCF_001483705.2 Eufriesea mexicana
TCCAAAGCACTTCTACGCTCTACTTTCCACTAATGTGTTCTGTTTGACTCTGGGAAGAACGGCTTTTCTGATCGCGGCACGTTAGGCTCAGATAGGTTACGCTCGGTTATGTTACGACTGGTTAGGTTAGGAGAGTTTGGCTTTGACCTTAGTGATATAGTCTGCTTTATGGTGGATTCCTGCGCCCTACAGGGCTCTATTATTTTCAGCTTGACTCCGGGCAAGCCAGCATGTGTGATCGCGGCACGTTAAGCTGGGTTATGTTACGTTTGGTTATGTTACGGTTGGTGAGATTTCGGAGAGTGTGGCTTTGACTTTAGTGCTATAGTCTGTTAGGCGGATATCTGCGCCACATATTGCTCTATTGTTTTCAGCTTGATTCTGCGCAGCCAGCAATAGTGGTTTCGGCACGTTAGGTTGTGTCTGGCTACGGTAGGCTGTGTTACGATTGGTTAGATTAGGGGAGGGTAGCTTTGACTTTAGTGCTATTGCCTGCTATTAAGTGGATTTCTGCGCCCCACGATGCTAGTTTTCAGCTTCTCTCTGTGAAGGCTAGAAATATTATTATCAGCACGTTATGTTGAGACAGGTTACGTTCTGTTAGGTTGGGCTTGACCAAGTTTGG
>NW_016967342.1:0-885 GCF_001483705.2 Eufriesea mexicana
AACCTAACCTAACCTAACCAAGCGTAACATAACTAGCGTGTCGCAACCACATATGCTGGCGGCCCCAGAGATAGGTAGAATATGTTAGAGTAGAGCACAGTAGTCCATTGGACATGTGTGCTATGCACATTAGTCCAGGATACCCTATCCTAGTGCAACTTAACCCGACCTATCCTATCAAAGCGTAACCCAACAAAAGCTTGCATATCTCAATATAACATAAAGACGCCACTGCTCCTGGCCTCCCAGTAGGCAATCAGAATGTGACAGTGCACAGTAGATCACAGGAATACACCGAATAGGAGTGTATAGTACGAAAGTCATAGCTATCTTAGCCAAACTTAACCTAACCAATCCTAACAAAGCGTAACCCAACAAATGCTAAAGTGCCGCGACCGGTATTGCTCGCCTCCCGAAAGTGGAGCAGAGTATAGTGGAGCAATGCAGAACGCAGAAATCCACTGAATAGCAGTGAATACCACAGAGGACAATGTACCCCATCCTAACCTAGCCAAACGTAACACGTGTAACCGAAGGCTTACTCAACCTTATACGACCGGACCACTATTGCAGGCCTCCACAGAGACAAGCAGAATGTGCTAGTGCACAGTAGTCCTCAGAAATCCGCCGCATTGCAGTGAATTGCACAAAAGTCAGATATATCCTAAACTAACCTGACCTAACCTGACGCAACCAAGCGTAGCATAGATCAACGCAACGCGCCGCGACTAAAGCATGTGGCCTCTCCGGAGCAAAGCAGAATCTAGTAGAGCACAACAGATCATAGAAATCCACCGAGAAGCAGAGTAAAGCACAACACCAAAAGCAGCCTCCCCTATCATAGCCAAACGTAGCATATCTAAACGAAGCATAGCTCAACCTAAT
>NW_016967343.1:0-271 GCF_001483705.2 Eufriesea mexicana
TATCATTGCGACGGCTATAGCACGCCAATAGAATCTTTCCTCCTTATTTATGCATGAAAGATATCTCACCACGATTCTAGTCGACAATGTCAATAAAATTGTACTCTCCTTCTAGGTTCAACAGCTTTCCAATGCCTATAGCACGCCAACAGAATATTTCCTCCTTATTTATGCAAGTAAGTCAGCTCACAGCAATATTAGTCAAAAGAGTCAATAAAATTGAATTTTCCAGCCAGATTCAACAGCATTGCGACGGCTTTAGCACGCAAAT
>NW_016967344.1:0-961 GCF_001483705.2 Eufriesea mexicana
CAGGTTATGTTAAGTGTTGTTAGGGTAGCTTTGACTTTCATGCTATACAACCTTATTCGGTGTATTTCTGTTATCTGCCGCGGCCTAATATAATCTGCTTGGCTCTGGGGTGTCCAGGAACAATGTTCGCGGGACGTCATTTTGTGCTCTGCTGCGTTTGGTTAGGTTAGGTTAGGTCAGCTTTTGTTAGGATACCTTCCACTTCTGTGCTATTAACTGCAATGCGGAAGATTTCGGCGAACTGCTGTGCTCTAGTGCACTCTACTTGTTTCTGTGGAGGTCAGCAATATCTGTCTCTTCACGTTAGGTTGAGTTAGGTTACGTTCCGTTAGGTTAGGTTCGGAAGGTGTCGGTCAGCGTTTCCTCGACTTTTGTGCTGTACACTGCTGTTTCGTGGATTTTTGCGTTCTACATTGCTCTCCTATACTACGCTTGGCAATGGGGAGGCGGGCAATGGTGGTCCTGGCACGTCAAGCTTAGTTAGGTTACGTTTGGTTAGGTAATGTTAGGTTATGTTTGGTAAGGATTCCTTTGACTTTCGAACTGTACACTGTTACTCCGTGGGTTTCTGTCGTATACAGTGCTCTACTAAATTCTGCTTGGCTCTGCGGATGCCAGAAGCAATGGTCGCGGCACGTCATGTTGGTTTCTGCTGCGTCTGGTTAGGTCAGATTAGGTCAGGTTAGGTCAGCAAATCTTCGGCTTTTGTGTTATTCACTGCAGTGCGGTGGATTTCTGCTCTCCACCTTGGTTTAGTACACTCTGCTTGGCGAAGGACAGGCCAACATTAGTGCCCTCGGCAAGTTAGGCATAGCTATGCTACGTTCGCTTTTGTTACGTTTTGGAGTTTAGGATTGAATAGGAATAGATTAGACTTTGTACTATGCAAAACAATCCCCCCACTTCTGCGTTCTACTGAATTCTAATATTCTCCGCTTGGCTCTGTCGAGGCAAGCAATGG
>NW_016967345.1:0-307 GCF_001483705.2 Eufriesea mexicana
ACGTGCCGAGACCGCTATTGCTGGCCTCCCCAGTGCTAAGCAGAATATGATAGGGCACAGTGGAGCGCGGAGAGCCACAGAATATCAGTGTGCAACGTAAAAGTCAAAGCTATCCTGTCCTAACCTAACCAAGCGTAACATAGCCGAACGTAACGTAGCTCGACCTGACTGGCCGCGTGCACTACTCCTGGCGTCCAGAAAGATAAGTAGAGTGTGATAGCGCACAGAAGAGCGCAGAAGCCCGTATAATAGCAGCATGTTGCACAAAAGTCAAAGGTATTCTAACCTGACATACCGTAACTGCACC
>NW_016967346.1:0-1846 GCF_001483705.2 Eufriesea mexicana
AGCACAGTAAAGCACTGAGGTCCACAGATTATCTATGTTCAGCAGAAGAGTCGAAACTATCCTTACCTAGACCAACTGAACCTATCCAAGACGAACGGAACATAACTCACCTATCGTGCAACGGACAGAATTGCTGGCGCCCACAGAGCCCACAAGAGCATATTAGAGCACAGTGAGCGCAGCAATCCACCAAATAGCAGTGCATAGCGCAAAAGACAAAGCTATCCTTTCGCAACATAACCAAACGTACCATATGCAAACGTAACCTAACTCAAACTAACGTGACAAGACTACTATTGCCGGTCTTCGAAGTGACAAGCAGAATATACTAAGGCACGGTACAGCTCAGGAATCAACAGCATTGCTATTCATATCGCAAAGTTTAAGGGCATCCTGCATTGACACTGTGATATACGCAGGCATCCGTTGGATTTCTGCGCTCTACATTGCTCCACTGTACTCTGCTCGTCTATGGAGAGGCCAGTAATAGTGATCTCGGCGCGCTAGGTTGAGTTAGGTTACACTTGGCTAGTCCAGGTTAGGTTCAGGTCTGTTAGGACAGCATTGACGTTTGTGCTATACAAAGCTATTCAGTCGATACCTGCTCTCGGCATTACTATACTAGCATCTGCTTGTCTCTGCGGAGACCAGCAATAGCGGTCATGACACAACTGGTTGAGTTAGGATTCGTTCGGCTAGGTTACACTTGCCTGGGATTGGTTACGTTAGGCCTATTTAGGTTGGATTTGGCTTTTGTGCTAAGCACTGATTTCCGGCGTACCTCAGCGCTCTATCGTGAACAGTATGTACTGCTTGGCTGCTTGGATTGCAGCAATAGCGGCCTTAGGCTGTGTTGCGTTTGGTTAGGTTACGTTAGCCTTGGCTAGGTTTGGATAGATTCGACTTTTCTGCCATTCACTGCGCTCCGCTCACCTCTAATATGTTCCGCTTGGCGATGGAGAGTTCAGCAAGTGTGCTCGTTGCACGGCAGTCTTAGAGAGGTTACGTTTGGTTAGGATAGTTTGGACTAGAATAGGAGATGGAAGCTTTGACTTTTCTGCAATACACTGATATTCGGTTGATTTCTGCTCTCTACTGGGCCTTTATATGATGTGCCTGTCTCTGGGGAGGCCAGAAATAGTGGTCTCGGCACGTTAGTTTAAGTTGTGTTACGTTTGGTTTTATTATGTTTGGATGGGCTAGGATAGGGTAGTTTCGACTTTTGTGCTATACACGGCTATTCGGCCGATCCTTCAATCCGCATTGCTCTACTATACTCTGCTCGGCCCGTGCGGAAGGCAGTAATCGTGGTCCTGTCACGTTGGGTTCAGCTAGGCTATGTTTGCTTTCGCTCCGTTTCGTTACGTTAGTGAAGGGGAGCTTTGACTTTTGTGCTATGAGCTGCTATTCCGTGGATTTCTGCGCTCTACTGTGCTCTATTTCTCTCAGCCTAGCTCTGTGGATGCCAGCAGTTGTGGTCGCGGGTCGTTAGGTTCACTTACCCTACATTCGGCTAGGACAGGTTAGGAAAGGTAGGGTCAGGTTGTCTTTGACATTTGTGATATTCGCTGCCATTTGGCGGCTCTCAGCGCTCTACTGTGCTCTATTGTATTCTGCTCGACTCTGGGGATTCCAGTAACAGTGGTATCTGCACTCTAGGTAAATGATGCTTCGTTAGATTTTATTAGGTTTGGGTAGCCTAGGATAGGGTAGCTTCGACATTGTGGTAAACCCGGCTATTCGGTGGATTCCTGCGTTGCTCTGTGGCGTGATATCTCAGCTTGGCTCTGGGAAAGAGAACAATGGCGATCACGGCTCCATACGCTGAGTTAGGGTACGTTTGCTT
>NW_016967347.1:0-286 GCF_001483705.2 Eufriesea mexicana
CTATGCAGAGCGCAGAAATCCACAGAATGGCGGTGTATGGCAAGAAAGACAAAGTTCTCGTATCCTAACATTGCCTAACGTAGCATAAACATACGTATCAATCTCAACCTAACGTGGCGAGACCGCTATTGCTGGCCTCCCCGTAGCTAAGCATGGTATACTAGCACAAAGTAGATCGCCGATATCCGCCGAAAAACTGTTTGCACCACGCAAGTCAAAGCTGTCCATACATAACCAAGACTAACACAACATAACCAAACGTTGCATAGCTCAAACCAACGTGCCG
>NW_016967348.1:0-256 GCF_001483705.2 Eufriesea mexicana
AAAATTGAATGTGCCAGGCACATTCCATATCATTGCAATGGCAACAGTACGCCAAAAGGATCCTTCCTTCTTACTTATTCAAGGAAGTTAGCTCACCATGATGTTAGTCGAAAATGGCATTAAAATTCCACTTTCCAGCCAGATTCTATAGCTTTGCAGTGGTCACAGCTTGCCAATAGAATCTTTCCTCCTAATTTATGCAAGCAAGTTAGCTCACCGCGATATTAGTCGAAAATGTCAATAAAATTGAATTTTC
>NW_016967349.1:0-356 GCF_001483705.2 Eufriesea mexicana
TGACCTGATCTAACTTGACCTGACCTTGCCTGACCTGGCCTGACCTGAACTGACCTGAATTGATATCATCTGACCTGACATGACATGACCTGCCCGGACTGACCTGAACTGACCTGAACTGACCTGAACTGACAGCACCTGACCTGACATGACCTGACCTGCCCGGACTGATCTGACCTGACCTGTCCTGGCCTGACCTTGCCTGACCTGGCCTGACCTGGCCTTCCATGAACTGACCTGAACTGACCTTACCTGAACTGACATTTCCTGACTCGACCTGACCTGTCCTGACTTTAACCGGCCAACCTGAACTGACCTGACCAGACATGATCTGGCCTGGCCTCACCTTACCAGAC
>NW_016967350.1:0-721 GCF_001483705.2 Eufriesea mexicana
ATATTGCTCGCCTTCCAGAGCGGAGCAGAGAATAGTAGAGCTATGTACAGGGCAGAAATGCATGGAATAGCAGTGTACAGCATAGGAGCCGAAGTAGCCTATCCCAACCTAGCCAAACGTAACGCATCCTAACGTAACTGAGCTATACCTAACATGACGAGACCACTATTGCTGGCCTCCACAGAGACAAGGGGATTGTACTGGAACACAGTAGTGCGCAGAAGTCAACGGCATTGAAGTGAGTAGCGCAAAAGTCGATGAGACCCTAACCCAACCTGTCCTAACCTAACCTACCCGAACGTAGTGTATCGCAACCTAAATCGATGAGACCATTATTGCTGGACTTCCCAGGGCCAAGCAGAATATACTATGGCGCAGTAGAGCGCAGATTTCCGACGTATTACAGTGTAAAGTAGAAAAGTCAGAGATACCCCAACGTAGCCTAGCAGAGCCTAACCTAACCAATCGCAGCCTAACGCAACACAGCGTGCCGAGGCTACTATTGCTTGCCTTCACAGAGCGAAGCTGAACTTATTGTAGCAGAGTAGAGCGCTGAATTCCGCCGAACAGCTGTGTGCAGCAGAAAAGGTGGAGCTAACCTCTTATAACCTAACCAATCATAACGTTGCAGAACGTAACATACCTCAACCTACCGCGTCGAAACCGGTATTGCTAGCATCGCCAGAGTCGGGCAGGGTCGAGTAGAGCACTGAAAAACCCA
>NW_016967351.1:0-531 GCF_001483705.2 Eufriesea mexicana
ATAGGTGTATAGTACAGGCGTCTAAGCTATCCTGTCCTAACCTCACCAAACGTATAACAACCGTACGTGGCATAGCTCAACCTACCGTGCCGAGACCATAGTTGCCGGCCTCCACAGAGACGAGCAGAGCATACTAGAGGACAGCAGGGCGCAGAAGTCCATTGAATCGCAGTGTACAACACAAAAGTCATATCCATCCAGGCCTAACCCAAGCTAACCAAACCAAACGTAGTATACATCAACGAAACGTGCTGCGGCCACTATGGTTCGCCTCCCCATTGTCCAGCAGAGTATAGTGGTGCTATGTAGAGCACAGAAATCCAACGAATAGCAGTGTATAGCGCGAAAGTCAAAGCTATCCTTACAAAACCTATTATAACCTAACCTACCAAAACGTATCCTAACCAAAGTTAACGTGCCGCGATCACTATTGCTCGCCTCCCTAGGGACGAGCAGTCTAGTAGAGCGACAGAGAGCCCAGAAATCCACCGGATAGCAGTGTGTGTTACAATAGTCTGGGATATCCTAACC
>NW_016967352.1:0-598 GCF_001483705.2 Eufriesea mexicana
GACTGCTGTTCTCAGTCCTGCTTCTTCAACTGTCAACGGCTGGCGACACAAAGGATCTGTAATTTGTCATTCCACAATTGCTACAGGGTCTAAAACAACATTGAAGTGTATAGTCCAACGGCTGCATGGCTTTGCTATTGGACGTAATAAGTCCCGAACTGTCAACGGTAAATATTTGTAGCCACAAGTGCACTATACATGGATAATTCTAGAGTGCATGCGGAATTTACATCTTCAAGGAAAAAATTGATCTAACCACTACAGAACTGTGATGATGGCAGTAATCTGTATTGTGTTGCAAATTGTATGTATGTCAAGGGATGATGGATATGCCTTTAATCATTCTAGAATTGCTGTAGGATATAGGTCATCAGTGAACATATTATTCCGACAGCAACAGCGCACTGATGGTAGATGTATCATGTAGAGAACTTTCAATTGTAAATGTCTGTAGACATAGCCGTTCAATATATAGATTATTCTAGAGTTGCCGTTAAACTTTATTTATGTGTGAACAAATTACACCAACTGCTAAAGTGCTGTGATGGTGCAGCACTCAGTACTCTTTCGTCAATTGTTAATTTCTAGTGCGACAATG
>NW_016967353.1:0-365 GCF_001483705.2 Eufriesea mexicana
GGACGGATTTATGAATGTATGGATGTGTGGATGCATGGATGTATTAATGGACGAATGTATGTATGTACGGTTGTGTGGATGTATGGTTGTATATATGTATGGATGTATGGATGGAAGGATGTATGTGTTGATGTATGTATGGATGTATGGAAGGATGTGTGTATGGATGTATGTACAGACGAATGTATTCGTGTTTGTATGGATGTATGTGTTGATGTATGTATGGATGTACGGTAGGACGGATGTACGGTTGAATGGATGAAAGTATGCATGGATGCATGGATGTATGTATTTAAGAATGTATGTATGTATGGTTGTCTGAATAGATTGGACTACGGATGGATGGATTTATGGATGTACGTATT
>NW_016967354.1:0-291 GCF_001483705.2 Eufriesea mexicana
GCACAGCACAAAAGTCGAAGCTACCCTATCCTAATATATCCAACCATTGCATAACCAAACGTAACATAACAAGACCTAACGTACCCCGCCCGCTATTGCTGGCCTCCCCAAAGTCGCGCAGAAGATACTAAAGGAAAATAGGTCGCATCGGCCCATAGAATCGCAGTGCACAGCATAAAACTCATATCAATCAAGATACAACCCATGCTAACCTAACCTAACCGAATGTAGCCTACCTCAACGTAACGCGCCGCGGCCACTATTGCTGGCCTCCCCAAGGCGAAGCAGAAT
>NW_016967355.1:0-2154 GCF_001483705.2 Eufriesea mexicana
TGTGTCAAGCTTGGCTAGGTTAGGAGAGGCTACTTTGACCTTTGTGCTATACACTGATATTCGGATAATTTCTGTGCTCTAATGTGCTCTAATGTTTTCTACTTGGAACCAGGGTGGCAAGAAATAGCTGTCTTGGCACGTTAGGTTGAGTTACGATACGTCAGGTTGTGCTACGTTTGGTGAGGTTCTTACAGGGTAGTTTAGGCTTTTATGCCATACACTGCTATTCGGTGGATTTCTGCCATCTACTGTGCTCTAATATTTTCTGCTTGGCTCCGGAGTGGCAAGGAATAGTGGTCTCGGCATGTAAGTCTGAGTCAGGTTACGTCTCGTTAGGTTAGGTTGGGATGATCTGGTTAGGATTCCCCTTTTGTGCTACACACGGCTATTCGTTGTATTTATGCGCTCTACATTGCTCTACCACATTCTGCTCGGCTCTGGCGTGGACGGAAATAGTGGTCGTCGCACATTACGTGGAGATAGCTTATGTTTCGTTAGGTTAGGTTAGGCTAGGTTTCTCTAGTATGGCTTTGACTTTCGTGCTAGAGACGGTTGTACGGTGGATATCTGCTCTAGACTGTGCTCTACTATATTCTGCTTGACCATGGGGAGGACACAAATAGTGGTCTCGTCATGTTAAGTTGAGCTATGTTACGTTTGTTTAGGTTAGGATGCGATAGCCGTGACTCTTGTGCTGCACCTTCCTATTCGGTAGATTTCTGCTTTCTAGTGTTCTCTAATATGTTCCGCGTGGCTCTGTGGCCCCTGCAATATATGCCTCATCACGTTATGTTGAGTTACACTACGTTTTTATGTTGTAGGTTTGGTCACGTTAGGTTAGGGTATGTTTGACTTCTGTGCTATACACTTCAGTGCGGTGGATATATGCGCTCGACTGCGCTCTGCTATATTCAGCATGGATCTGGGCAGGCCAGCAGTAATTGTCTCGTCATGTTAGGTTGAGCTTCGTTGGGCTTGGATATGTTACGTTTGGCTAGATTCGGATGGGCTACTTTGACTTTTGTGCTGTACACTGCTATTCGTTGGATTTCAGCATTCCACTGTGCAAGAATATGTTCTGCTTTGCTCTTGGTAGTCCAGGAGTATTTGTTTTATCACGTCATGTTAAGTTACACTACGTTTGAATATGTTAAGTTTGGCTAGGTTAGGATAGGCTACTTTGACTTTAGCGACTTACACTGCTATTCCATCGTTTTCTGTGATCAACTGTTCTACTGCATACTATTTCGCTCTGCGGATGCCAGGAGCAGCTATCGCCGTACGTCATATTGAGGTACGCTATGCTTGGTTACGTTCGGTTTGGTCAGGGTTGGTTGGGATATCTACGACATTTATGCTATTCACTGCAATGCGTTGGATATCTGCGCTCTGCTGTGCTCCAGCGCCATCTGCTTGTCTCTGTAGCGGCCAGCAATAGTGGTTTCGTCATGCTGGATTGTGCTATGGTACGTTTGGATATGTTACGTTCGGCTAGGTTAGGATCGGCTACTTTGACTTTTGTGCCATTCACTGCCCCTTGATGGATTTCTGCGCTCTAATGCGCTCTAATATGCTCTGTTTGGCTCTTGAGAGGCCAGCAATAGTGGTATCGGCGCGTTAGGATGCGTTATGCTACGTTTGCTTACAACACCTTTGACTATGATAGAAAACAATAGCTTAGACATTTGTGCCATACACTGCTTTTCGGTGGATTTCTGCCATCTACAGTGCTCTAGTACTTTCTGCATGTCTCCAGGCAGGCCAGAAATAGTGGTCTCGGCAGATTAGGTTGAGATATGCTACGTTTAGTTGAGTTAGTTTGGGTAAAGCTTGGTCAGGTTGTATTATACTTTCGTGCTGTACACTGCTGTTCGGAGGACTTCTGCACTCTACTGTAATCCAATATTCCCTGCTTTGCTCTCCGGATGCCAGAAATTGGGTCTGCGGCGCGTTAGTTTGAGTTAGGTCACGCTTGGGTATGTTACGTTTCGTTAAGTTAGGGATGGACATCTTTGACTTTTGTGCTGTACACTAATATTCGGTGGATTTCTGCGCTCCGCGCTGCTCTACTATATACCACTCGACACTGGGGAGGCTGTCCATGGCGGTCGTGGCACAATAGTTTGAGTTAGGTACCGTCCGGTTAAGTTAGGC
>NW_016967356.1:0-579 GCF_001483705.2 Eufriesea mexicana
ATCTCGGCTCGTCTCTGAGGAGGCCAGTAATAGCGGTCCCGGCTCGGTGATTTTAGTTATGCTGCGTTCGGTTTTGATACATTTTGTTAGGGTAGCAGGGGATAGCATTGACTTTTCTGCTATATACAGCTGTTCGCTGAAATTCTACGCTATACTGGACTGCAATATGTTCTGCTCAGCTCGGGTAAAGACGGCGATAGTGATCTCGGCACGTTAGCTTTAGTTAGGTTACGTTTGGTTAGGTTCGGTTTGTTTGGGTTAGGCTTGGACATCTTTGACTTCTCCCGTGTAGACTGTAATGAGGTGCACTTCTGCGCCCTACTGGGCTCTAGTATGCTCTCCTTCGCTCTGGGAATGCCAGTGAAGGTGGTCTCGGCACATTAGGTTTAAAGACAATACGTTTGGCAATGTTCTGTTTGCTTCGGTTAGGTTTGGGTAGTTTCGACTTTGCTTATGTACACTGCGATTCTATGGGTTTCTGCTAGTTTCTGCTGCCGGCTCTCCCCTAATACGCTCTGCTTGGCTCTTAGGTGGCCGGTGACACTTGTAGCGGCACGTTAGGTTGGGTTATGCTACGTT
>NW_016967357.1:0-584 GCF_001483705.2 Eufriesea mexicana
TTATTTCACCACGATATTAGACGAAAATGTGAATATAATTGAATTTTCCAGCCAGTTTCTACATCATTG
The DNA here is from genome assembly GCF_001483705.2 of Eufriesea mexicana. Taxonomy (NCBI): domain Eukaryota; kingdom Metazoa; phylum Arthropoda; class Insecta; order Hymenoptera; family Apidae; genus Eufriesea; species Eufriesea mexicana. Next base: position 70 of record NW_016967357.1, read on the forward strand.
GAATAGCTACAGCACTCCAGTTGAATCTTTCCTCCTTATATACACAAGAAAGCTAGGTAGCCACGATATTAGTCAAAAATTTCAATAAATTTCAATTTTCCTGCCTGGCTCTATAGCATTGCAAAGGCTATAGCCTGCCATAAGCGTCTTTCCTCATTATTTATGCATGAAAGTTAGCTCACCACGATATTAGTGGAAAATGTCAATAAAATTGAATTTTCCAGCCAGATTCTATAGCATTGTACTGGCCATAGCGCGCCAATAGAATATTTCATCCTTATTTATGCAAGTGGGTTTGCTCGACACGATATTAGTCGAAGATGTCAATAAAATCGAATTTTCCAGTTAGATTCTGTGGTATTGCAGTGGGTATAGGGCGCCAATGGGTATAGGGCGCCAATAGTATCTTTCCTCCTTATCTATGCTGGAAAGTTAGCTCAACACGATATTTGTCGAAATCGTCATTAAAATTGAATTTTCCAGCCAGCTTCTATGGCATTGCAATGGCTACAGCA
>NW_016967358.1:0-888 GCF_001483705.2 Eufriesea mexicana
CGTAGCATAGCCGAACGATATCCATCATAGCCTAACAAGCCGAGACCACTATTCCTGGCCTCCCGAAAATGAAGCAGAATCTACTAGAGCACAGAAGAACGCGGAAATCCGCCGAATAACAGTCTATAACACGAAAGTCAATTCTATCCAAGCCTAACCCAAGCAAACTTAACGTAGCCAAACGTGGCCTATCGAAAACTAACGAACCGAGACCGCTATTAGTGGGCTCCCCAGAGCCGAGAAGAGTATTGTAGCACAACGTAGTCTGTAGAAACAAAAGGAATAGCGGGGTATAGCAGAAAAGTCGAAGCTATCGTATCCTAATCTATCCAAGCCCAATGTAACCAAACGCTACATTACATAACCTTACGTGCCGAGACCACTATTGCTGGCATCCCGAGAGCAAATCAGAGTACACTAGAGCAGAGCAGAGCACAGAAAGCCACCAAACGTCAGTGTGTAACGCAAGAGTCAATGATACCTTAACCTAACCAAGCGTATAACAACCAAACGTAACGAGACGGGATCTCTATTGCTGGCCTTCCCACAGGCAAGCAGAAAACATCAGAGCACAGCAGAACGCAAAGATCCGCCGAATATCAATATATAGCACAAAAGTGAAAGCTATCCTATCCTGACATGAGCAATCGTTAGAAAACCAAACGAAACATAACGCTACCCATCCTGACGGGAACACTATTGCTACCTTCCCTAATAGCCAGGCCGAATATATGAGTGGAGACACGAGCGCCAAGAATCCATATATCCGCAGTGCATAGCAGAAAAGTGAAAGCTATCCAAACATAACCCAAACAAACGTAGCCTCACCAAACGCAGTCTATCTCAATATATCGTGCCGCGGCCACCATTGCTGACCTCCGCATTGCC
>NW_016967358.1:1205-2288 GCF_001483705.2 Eufriesea mexicana
AAGGCCACCCTAACCAAATGTAGCCTAACCTAACTTGACCAAACGAAACCTAAAACAATCAATCGAGCCGCGACCGCTAATGCCGGTCTCCCCAGAGTCGAGCAGAGTATAGTAGAGCAACGAAGAGCGCAGGAATCCACCGTACAGCAGTGTATAGCAAAAAAGTCAAAGTCATCCTATCGTAACCTAAACAAACTTTACCGGACCAAACGCACCAGTGGTCAACCTAACGTAATGAGAATTCCATTCTACACGCTGCAGCCACAAGCAGAGCATATTACAGGAGGGTCGAGCGCAGAGGTCCATAGAATGGCAGCGTCAAGCACGAAAGTCTGAGACACCCTAACCTTACCTAATAAACCTAACCTAACCAAACGTAACTTAAAACAACCCAACACTGCACTGCCACAATTTCTGGCACCCCCGGATCAAAGTAGACAATACGAGTTCGCATTAGAGGCAGAAATCCACCGAAATGCTGTGTATAGCGCGAAAGTCAAAGCTATAATATCCTTACCTTGCCAAGCGTAGAACAACCAAACGCAACCTAACACAGACCAACGTGCCGGACCAAAACTGCCGTCACGCCCACAGCCAAGAAGAACATACTACAGCACAGCAGACGGCAGGAATCCGCCGAATAGCAGTTTATCGCACCAAAGTCAAAACCGTCCTAACCAATTATAGCCAAACCTAACCTAGCCATACATAATATAAATAAACCATACGCGCTACGACCACTGTTGCTGGCCTCCTGCGAGACAAGCAGATGGCAGTACAGCAATGCAGTGCGCAGATATCAACCGAATAGCATTGCATGGCAGAAAGGTCAAAGCCGCCCTAACCAAACGTGGCCTAAACTAACATTGCCAAGCGTAACGTGGCACAACCGAGCCTGCCACGACCGCTATTGTTGGCATTCCCAGAGACATGCCGATGCCAGTAGAGCAATGTAATGCAGACATATCTACCGAATAGCAGTGAATAGCATAAAAGTAAAAGCCAACCTGTCCAAAGCTGTTCTAACCTAGCCAAACCAAGCGTAACACAACAGAACATAGCGTGCCGATGCCAGCATTGCTA
>NW_016967359.1:0-286 GCF_001483705.2 Eufriesea mexicana
GCTGTGCTTGCCATTGTATTGAAGGCGTTAGGTGATCTATTCACCATGATATAACAGGTTATATATTTTGAATAGACCTACTTTCTGGCAAGTAGATGGCTGTACAAGCCACTGGATTGAATGCGTTAGGCGATCTATTCACCAAGCCATAACAGGTTATATATTTTGAATAGACCTATTTTCTGGCAACTAAATGTCTGTTCTTGCCACTGAATTGAAGGCGTTAACCGAAATATTCACCAAGCTATAACGGATTATAGATTTTGAATAGATCTATTCTCTGGCA
>NW_016967360.1:0-254 GCF_001483705.2 Eufriesea mexicana
TGACATTTTCGTCTAGTATCCTGGTGTGTTAGCTTTCTTGCATAAATAAAGAAGAAGGAATCTCCTGGCGTGCTATAGCCATTGGAATGCTATAGAGTTTGACTGGAAAACACAGTTTTATTTACATTTTCGACTAATATCGTGGTGAGCTAACTTTCTTGCACAAATAAGTAGGAAAGGTACAATTGGCGTGCTATAGCCATTGCAATGCTGCAGAATCAGGCTGGAAAATTCAATTTTATTGACATTTTCGA
>NW_016967360.1:273-555 GCF_001483705.2 Eufriesea mexicana
GCTTTCTTGCATAAATAAGGAGGAAAGATTCTATTGGCGAGCTATAGCCATTACATTGCTGTAGAATCTGCCTGCAAAATTCAATTTTATTGACATTTTCGAATAATATCGTGGGGAGGTCCCTTTCTTGCATAAATATTGAGGAAAGGCTCTATTGGCACGCTATAGCCATTGCAATGCTATAGAATTTGAGTGGAAAGTTCAATTGTGTTGACATTATCGACTAATATCTTGATGAGTTAACTTTCTTGCATAAATAAGGAGGAAAGATCCTATTGGAGT
>NW_016967361.1:0-569 GCF_001483705.2 Eufriesea mexicana
ATTTTCGACTACTATACTGGTGTGCTAACTTTCTGGCATAAATAAGGAAGAAAGATTCTATTGACGCGCAATAGCCATTGGAATACTATAGAATCTTGCTGGAAAATTCAATTTTATTGACATTTTCGACTAATACCGTGGTGAGCTAACTTTGTTGCATAAATAATGATGAAATATTCAACTGGCGTGCTATAGCCGTCGCAATGCCATAGAATTTGGCTAGAAAGCTCAATTTTGTTGACATTTTCGACTAATATCGTGGCGAGCTAACTTTCTTGCATAAATGAGGAGGAAAGGTTCTACTGGCGACTGGCGGGCTTTAGCATGTGCAATGCTATAGAATACTCCTGGAAAATTCAATTTTATTGACATGTTCGACTAATATCGTGGTGAGCTAAATTTCTTGCATTAACAAGGAAGAAAGATTCTATTGGCGAGCTGCCTCCATAGCAATGCTTTAGTATCTGGCTGAAAAACTCAATTCTATGACATTTTGACTAAAATTGAGGTGAGCTACCTTCCTTGCATAAGTAAGGAGGAAAGATCCTTTTTGGGTGCTTTAGAAATTG
>NW_016967362.1:0-535 GCF_001483705.2 Eufriesea mexicana
AGGAATCCACCGCACTGCATTGTACAGCACAAAAGTAAGACGTATCCTGACATGACCTGACCTCATGTAGCGCATCGGAACGAATGGTAACTCAACATAACGTGACGGGACCAATATTAACGGCCTCCCCGGAGCCAAACGGAACATATGAGGGGAGATCATATCGCCGAAGTCCATAAAATCGCAGTGTATACCAGAAAAGCCAAACCTACCTTTTCCTAACATAACCAAACGCAACGTCGCCAGGCGTCACCTATCTCAACATGACGTCCCGAGACCACTTTTGCTGCTGTGCCCAGATTCAAGTACATAAGCGTATCGTAACATGTCGGAGGAGAGGAGAGGGCAGAAATCCATAGAATCGCAGTGCATAGAACAAAAGTCAAAGCTACTGCGTCCTATCGTAACCAAACGTAAGATATATCCTAGCTCAACCTTACGTGCCGAGACAACTAATACTGACCACGCCAGGGCCAAGCCCAACATTCTACAGGGCATCACAGCGCAGAAATACGCCTCATTACAGTGTATAGCA
>NW_016967363.1:0-550 GCF_001483705.2 Eufriesea mexicana
TCCATACATCCATCCATATATACATCCGCACATACATCCATCCATCCATCCATACAGTCATCCCTCCATACGCCCATACATCCACACATCCATACATATATCGATACATACATCCACACGTTCATCCACACATACATCCATCCATACATTCATCCGTACATCCACACATCCATGTATCCATAAATCCATCACTCCGTACTTCCATCCATCCAACCATACATCCGTCCAACCATACGTACATCCATAAATACATCCATACATACATCTATACATCCATCCATTCATTCATCAATCCATCCATTCATACATACATATATACAATACATCCATACATCCGTCCACCTACACACTCGTTCATCCATACATCCATACATCCATACATCCTTACATTCTTACATCCATACATCGATACATCCATCCATCCATTCATCCATTCATTCATTCATATATCCATCCATACATCCTTCGATCAATACATCCATACAAAAATACATCCATCCAACTATCCATACATCCATACATACATCATTACATATAACCTCATATACAC
>NW_016967364.1:0-548 GCF_001483705.2 Eufriesea mexicana
TGCTTTGAAAATAAATATTTATTGACATTTTCGACTAATATCGTAGCGAGCTAACTTCCATTCGCAAGTCAGTAGGAAAGATACGTTCGGAGCGCTATAGCCATTGGAATGCTGTAGAATCTGGCTGGAAAGTTCAATTTTATTGACATTTCTGACTAATATCGTGGTGAGCTAACTTTCTTAAATAAGCAGGGAGGAAAGATGGTATTGGCGAGCTGTGGCCATTGCAATGGTTTAGAATGTGGCTGAAAAACTCAATTTTATTGACATTTTCGTCTTATATCTTGGTGAGCTTTCTCTCTTGCATAAATAAGGAGGAAAGATTTTACTGCCATGCTATTGCCTTTGCAACGCTATAGAATCTGCCTGGAAAGTATAATTTTATTGACAGTTTCGACTAATAGTGTGGTGAGCTATCCTTCTTGCATAAATAAGGAGGAGAGATACTTTTGGAGTTCTATAGCTGCTGCAGTGCTGTAGAACAATGCTGGAAAATTCAATTTTATCGACATTTTTGACTAATATCGTGGTGAACTATCTTCCTTGCT
>NW_016967365.1:0-1024 GCF_001483705.2 Eufriesea mexicana
ATACACTTGCTGGGCACATGTAGCAAAGCTATACTAACCAAACTCAACCAAACATAACCTAACGGAAAGTGACCTATCCCAAGCTAGCATGCCGCGAGTATTGTAAGTATTGCTGTCCTCCACAGAGCCAAGCAGATCATGATAGAAAGGAGTAGAGCGCAGAAGTGCATTGAATCGCAGTATGCAGCAGAAATGTCGAAGCTATCCAAACCGAACCAGGGCTAAGATAACCAAACCAAACATATCCTATCTCAACCTATGTCGCCGAGACAACTATTGCTGGCTTCCCCAGAGCCAAGCAGAACATACTAGAGCAAAGTAGAGCGAAGAAATACATCGAATGGCAGCGTATACTGCGAAAGTCAAATCTACCCGAACCAAACCGAAGCGAACGTAACATAACCTCACGTAACTTAACTCCACCTCACGGGCCTAGACCACTTATAGTGGCCTCCCCGGAGTCGAGCGGTGAATAGCAGACCAACGTATAGCGCAGGAATCCACCGAAAAGCAGTGAGTAGCACAAAAGCCAAAGCAATCCTAACCAAACCTGGCATATCCTAACCTTACAATACATGGAATAACTAAACCTGACAGGCTGAGACATCTATTGCTGGTCTCCCCAGAGTCGAGCAGAGTGTATTAGAGCAACGAAGAGCGCAGAAGTCCACCTAATTGCAGTGTACAGCACAAAGGTCAACGTAACCCTACCCTAACCTAACCAAACGTAACACGACCAGACGTAACCAAGCTCAAACTAACGTGGCGCCACCACTGTTGCTGGCATCCGCAGAGGCAAGTAGAACATATAGAGGAGAGTAGGACGCAGAAATCCACAGAATCGCAGTGTACAGCTGAAAATTCAAAGATATTCAAGGCTAACCCAAAATAACACAACCTGTCCAGGCGTGGGCAAACAGAGCGTTACGTGAGGTGACTAATATTGCTGGCTTCCAAAGGGTCTAGCGGATTAGAGTGGAGCACAGGGGAGCGTACTAATCCACGGAATAACAGCGAACAGCGC
>NW_016967366.1:0-521 GCF_001483705.2 Eufriesea mexicana
CACGATATTATCCGAACATGTCAATAAAACTGAACTTTCCAGCCAGATTCTATAGTATTGAAACGGCTATAGCTCGCCAATAGATTCTTTCCACCTTGTTATGCAAGAAGGTTATCTCACCACGATATTAGTCGAAAATGAACGTAAAATTGAATTTTCCAGGACTATTCGATAGCACTGCAATGTCTACAGCACGCCAATAGAATCTCTCCACCTCATTTATGCAAGAAAGTTAGGTCACCACGATATTAGTCGAAACTGTCAATAAAATTGATTCTGCCAGGCACATTCCGCATCATTGCAATGGTTCTAGCACGCCAAAAGCATATTATATTTCCTCCTCATTTATGAAAGAAAGGTGGCGCACCACAATATTATTCGAAGATGTCAATAAAATTGATTTTTCCGGACAGATGCTATAGCATTGCAATGGCTATAGTTTGCCAATAGTATCTTTGCTCCTTATTTATGCAAGGAAGTTGGCTCACCACGATATTAGTCGAAAATGTCAATAAAATTGA
>NW_016967367.1:0-240 GCF_001483705.2 Eufriesea mexicana
CGGGCACAATGGGTTGTGTTTGGAAATGCTTGGATGTATTATGTTTAGCTATGTTAGGCCAGGGTAGCTACGACTTTTGCTCTGCACACTGCTGTACGGTGGATTTCTGCGCTCTACCATCCGCTAATATCTTCTGTTTGGCTCTGATGAGACCAGCAATAGTATTCCAGGCACGCCAGGCGTAGTTACGTTGCGTTCATTTATGTTACGTTTGGTTAGTCTAGGGTAGTATTCCTTTGA
>NW_016967368.1:0-283 GCF_001483705.2 Eufriesea mexicana
CACATTCTATATCATTGCAATGGCTATAGCACACAAAAGGCATCTTTCCTCCTTACTTATGCAAGGAAGTTACCTCACCACGATATTATTCGAAAATGTCAATAAAATTGAACTTTCCAATCACATTCTAAAGCATTGCAATGGCTACAGCTCGCCAGTGGGATCTTTCCTCCTTATTTATGCACGAAAGTATGCTCACCACCATATTAGCCGAAAATGACAATAAAATTGAGTTTTCCAGGTCAATTCTATACCATTGCAATGGCTATAGCATTCAAACAGC
>NW_016967369.1:0-836 GCF_001483705.2 Eufriesea mexicana
GCAATGGCTATAGCATGCCAATTGAACCTTTCCACCTTATGTATGCAACAAAATTATCTCACCTCGATATTAATCGAAAATGACCTTTAAATTGAATTTTCCAGTCAGATTCTGTAGCACTGAATTAGCTATAGCGTGCTCAAAGAATCTTTCCTCCTTATTTATGCAACAAAATGACCTCGCCGCGATATTAGTCGAGAATGTCAATAAAATTGAATTTTCCAGAAAGATTCTATAGCCATGCAATGGCTATAGCATGCCAATAGACTCTTCCCTCCTTATTTATGCTACTAAATTAGCTTACCACGATATAAGTCGAAAATGACAATGAAATTGAATTTTTCAGTCAGATTCTGTAGTATTGCAATGGCTATAGCATGCCAGTAAATTCTTTACTTTCCTCCTTATTTATCCAACAAAACCAGCTCACCACTATATTAGTCGAAAATATCAATAAAATTGAATTTTTCAGCCACATACTATGGCATTGCAATGGCTATTGCATGCCAATAGAAACTTTCCTCCTTATTTATGCAACAAAATTAGCACACCACGATATTAGTCGAAAATATGAATGAAATTGAATTTTCCTCACAGATTCCATAGCATTGCTATGGCTATAGCATGCCAATAGAACCTTTCCTCCTTATGTATGCAACAAAACTAGCTCACCGCCATATTAATCGAAAATGTCCATAAAATTGAATTTTCCAGTAAGATTCTATAGTACTGAAATAGGTACAGCGTGCCCATAGAATATTTCCTCCTAATTGATGCAACAAATTTACCTCACCACGATATCAGTCGAGAATGTCAATAAAATTGAGCTTTCCCGT
>NW_016967370.1:0-533 GCF_001483705.2 Eufriesea mexicana
AGCCGTCCAGCCATGCAACCATCCATACATGCATACATCCTTACGTACATCCATACATCCATATATACACCCATGCACACATCCGTACATACATACATCCATACATCCACACATCCATACATACATACATCCATACATCCACACATATATCCATACACACACCCATACAGACATCCATAGATATATCCATGCAGACATCCGTACATACATCCATACATCCACCCATTCATACATCCATACATACGCACTTCCATCCATCCATACATCAGTTCTTCCACCCATCCTTTCACCCGCTCTTCAATTCATCCACCCATCCATTCATCCACACGCACATCCATACAGACATACATCTATCGTCGCATACATCCATCCATCCATACATCAACCCATCCATACAACCATCGATCCATACATCCATCCAAACTTACGTCCATCCGCCAATACATACATCCATGCATACATACATACTAACATCCACACAAACATCCATACATACATCCATGCATACATCCATCCATCCATACAGCCATCGT
>NW_016967371.1:0-597 GCF_001483705.2 Eufriesea mexicana
TGCAGTTGAGCGCCCTAATGTGCTCTACCATAACCTGCTCGAATATGGGGATGCCAGCAATAGCGGTCGCCGCTCGTAACCTTCAGTTATGTTACGTTTTGTTATGTTGGGAAAGGATGCCTTCATATTTTTGCTATAAACTGCGATTCAGTAGATACCTGCGCTCTACTGTGCCCTACTACACTCTGCTCTATAATGGGGAGGCCGGCAAGAGTGGCCGCGTCTCGTAACTTTCAGTTATGTTTCGATTTGTTAGGTTAGAAAAGGACGGCTTTAACATTTGTGCTTTAAACTGTTATTCGGTGGATTTCTGCGCTCTACTGTGCTCTAATATGTTCTGCTTTGCTCTATGGAGGTCAGCAACGGTGGTTTAGTAACGCTAGGTAGAGTGAGGTTCGTATTGTTGTTTTGGTTGGTTACGTTAGGATAGCATAGGTATCTTGTGCTATACTCTGCTTTTCGTTGGATTTCTCCGCTCTTCTGCGCTCTAATATGCTCTGCTTCACTCTGTGGAGGCCAGCAATTGTGGTAGTTGCACGACAGGTTGCGTTAAGCTACGTTTCGATAGGTAATGCTAGTTTAGGTTAGAATTGGGTT
>NW_016967372.1:0-858 GCF_001483705.2 Eufriesea mexicana
CGAACGCGGTGGAGAAGAGTAGCGTCCAGAAATACATTAAACCGCAGTTGACAGCAGAAAAGTCAATGTTATCCAAACCTAACCAAGACAAACGTACCCTAGCCGAACGTGTCATAACCCAACCTAACGTGCGGAGTCTACAGTGGCTGGCCTCCAGGGCCAATCAGTATGTAGTAGAGCACAGCAGGGCGCAGAAATCCACAGAATAGCGGTGTATAGAACGAAAGTCAAAGCTATTCTTACAGACATTAGCCTCACGTAGCCTAACCGAACGTAACATATCTCAACATAAAGTGCGGAGGCCACGATTGCTGGTATCCGCAGAGCCAAGCAGAACATATTAGGGGATCGTGGAACGCAGAAATCCATAGGATCACAGTGTGTATCGGAAAAGCCTAAACTACGCAAACTTAACCCGAACCAACTTGTCCCAGCCAAACATAGCCTAACTCAACATGACGTACCGCCAACACTATTGCTGGGCTCCCCACGACCCAGCAGAACATATTAGGGCAGTAGCGCGTAGGAGTCCACCGTGTATCAGTGTATACCACGAAAGTCGCATCCATCCGAGGCAAACCAAAGCTAACGTAAGGTAGACAAACGGAGCCTACACAACATAACGGTTCGAGACCACTATTACTGACATGCTCAGAGTCGAGCGGAGTGTTGTAGGGCACCGCAGGGCGTAGAAATTCACCGAATAGCAGTGCCAAGCACATAAGCCTAAGCTATACCATCCTTACCTAACTAAACGCACTTCAGCATAGCTTGCCGAGAACACTACGGCTGGTATCCCCGCAGCCAAGTAGAATATACTAGAACACATTAGAGCGAAGAAATCCACCGAGTCGCAGT
>NW_016967373.1:0-881 GCF_001483705.2 Eufriesea mexicana
CGCAAAGCTGCGGGAGCTCTGCGTGCTCGCCCAGCGCCAGTACACCCGAGCGCGGCGTCGACGACGCACGGTGTCCGCCGACGTTCGGCGGGCGATCACCGGAGGGAGATTCGCCGAGCCAAATGTCGGCAATGGGACGAACTACTCGCGACGCTCGAAAGCGATCCGTGGGGACGCCCATATAAATTATTATTGGGGAAGTTAAGGGCATGGGCGCCCCCCGTGGCCGAGCGTATGGACCCAGAGCTCCTGCGGCGGGGGAACGACACCCTCTTCCCTGTGGAGGTGAAGGATGTGGTGCAACGCGCTGCAGTGCGGTCGGATATGATTGGATGTTCCCACGAGCTGGGGTTATCGTGCGAGTAGTTGGGCCGAGCGGTCTTTAGGATGGTGGCGAACAGCACCGCCCCAGACCGGACGGCATCATAGGCCGAACCATTGCACTGGCTCTGGAGGCGTGGTGTGGCCGTGTGCGACGGCTATTCGACAGCTGCCTCATGACCGATCGCTTCCCGGCATGTTGGAGGGGAGCGAGTGTCCTGCAGAACCCGAAACCAGGGAAGCCGCCGGACTTTCCGAAGGCATACCGGCCGATATGCCTACTCGACGAGGCAGGCAAGCTCTTGGAGCGCGTTCTTGCTGCCCGCCTTCGACAGCATTTATCGAAAGTGTGTCCCGACCTCGGCGTCAGCCATTTCGGATTACATGTCGGACGACGATCAACGCGATTATGCGCGTTTGTACCATGACGGATGCTGCCTTTGACCGGGGTGGGGTGATGCTGGCGGTCCGTGTGTATATCGCCAACGCCTTCAACCCACTGCCCTGGGCCGCCATATGGTGTGCCCTGAAGTACCAAGGGGTTTCCCAATACATGATGG
>NW_016967374.1:0-242 GCF_001483705.2 Eufriesea mexicana
CTGCCATCCCGTGGCCAAGCGGAACACAATAGAGGAGAGTAGAGCGCAGATATCCACAGAATCACAGTGCATAGCACAATGGTCAAAGCTACCATGCCCTAACGTAACCAAACGTAATAACAGAACGTAGCGTAACTCAACCTAACGTACCGGGACGACTACTGCTTGCCTCCCCACGAATAAGCAGGATGTGCTAGAGCACAGCGGAAGATAGAAATCCACCGAAAAACAGTGTATACCGC
>NW_016967375.1:0-337 GCF_001483705.2 Eufriesea mexicana
GCTGTCCTCTCCTAACCTAACCAATCGTAACACAACCAAACGTAGCATAACTCAACTTAGCGTCACGCGAGCGCTATTGCTGTCCACCTAGGAGCAAAGCAGAGCGTATTAGAGCACCGTGGAATACGGAAACTCACCGTATATCAGTGTATAGCACAAAAGTAAAAGCCATCCTTCCGTAACCTAACAAAATGTAACATAATCGAACGAAACGTAACTCAAAATAACGTGCCGCGACCACTATCCCTAGCGACACCGGGGACAGGCAGATTGTGATAGCGCAATGTAGAGCGCAGAAGTCCATGCAATAGCATTGTGTAGCTCCAAAGTCAACGCT
>NW_016967375.1:401-762 GCF_001483705.2 Eufriesea mexicana
ACAACCATTGCTGGCCTCATCAGGGACATGCAAAACACATCAGGCGAGAGTAGGGCGCAGAAGCCCGTAAAATCGCAGTGTATGGCGGAAAAGTCAAACCTGTCCAAACCTAACCCATGCAAACATAAGCTAACCAAACATAATCTAGCTCAGCATAACATGCCGGAGCCACAGTTTCTGGCCTCGTCAGAGCGAGTCAGACCATATTGGAGCACAGCAGCGCGGGGAAATCCACCGAATGGCAGTGTTTTGAAGAGAAGTCGAAGCTGTGCTCTCCTGGCCTAACCAAACGCCGCATAGCCAAACGTAACGTATCCAAATCAGGGGTGCCACCGCCATTATTGCTGGCTTCACAAGAAAC
>NW_016967376.1:0-376 GCF_001483705.2 Eufriesea mexicana
TAACCCGACAGAACCTGCCGTGACCTATATTAATGGTCTCCGTGCAGCCAAGCAAAGCATATTCGAGCACACTGGAGCGCAGTAGCCCAACGAATAGCAGTGTATGGGACAAAAGTCGAGTAACCTATCCTAAGCTAGCCAAGCGTAACATAACTCAAGCTAACTACGCGAGACCACTATTCCGGACCTCCACAGGGAGAAGCAGAATGTACTAGAGCACAGTAGAGCGAGGAAATCTACTACATTGCCGTGAATAGCGCAAAAGTCATAGATATACTAACCTAACCAGAACTACTGTAACTTTACCAAATGAAGCATAAATCAACATGACGTGCCGCGACCAGAGATCCTGGCCTCCCCAGAGGGAGCAGAATGC
>NW_016967377.1:0-810 GCF_001483705.2 Eufriesea mexicana
TATAGCACAAAAGACAAAGTAGCATATTGGAACCTAATCAAGCGTAGCATACACAGACGTAACATATCTCAGCCTAACATGACGCGAACACGGTTGCTGGCCCTCCACAAAGGCATGCAGAATGGACTAAAGCGCAGTAGTGCGCAGAAACCCGCGGCGTTGCAGTGAATAGCACGAGAGTAGAGAATATCCTAGCCTGACCAGAACAATCCTAACCTAACCAAACGTAACCTAACTCAACCTAACGTGCCGAGACCAATATTGCTGGCACTCCGAAGGCTAAGCATAATTTCGTAGAGCACAGTACAGCGCAGGAATTCTCCGAATAGCAGTGTATGTCACGAAAGTCTAAGTTAGCCAGAACTAACCTAAACTAACCAATCGTTATATAACTCAACCTAACGTGCCGCGGCCACAACTGCTCGCTTTACTGCGGTCGAGCAGAGTACAGTAGAGCATTGCAGTGCGCCGAAATCCAGCTGAAAGCAGTGTATAGCGCAAAAGCCGAAGATATCCAAACCTAACCTGAACAAACCTAACCTAACCAAACTTAATCTAACACAACAAAACGTGCTGAAGTCACAATCGCTGGCCTGTCCAGAGCCAAGCAGGAAATATTAGAACACAGTATAGCACAAAAATCCGCGGATAGCGGTGCATAGCACAGAAGACTGGACTATCATATCCTGACTTCACCGAACGTAACATACCCGAACGTAGCGTAGCTCAACCTATCGTGCCAAGACCACAATCGGTGGCCACGCCAGAGCCAAGCAGAGCATGCAAGAGCACACTGGAGGGAAGAATTGC
>NW_016967378.1:0-362 GCF_001483705.2 Eufriesea mexicana
TTCAATTTTGTTGACATTTTCGACTAACATCGTGGTGAGCTAACTTCCTTGCGTTAGTAAGGATGAAAGATGGTTTTTGAGTGACGTAGCCATTGCAATGATACAGAATGTGGCTGGAAAATACAATTTTGTTGACATTTTCGACTAATATCGTGGTGAGCTAACTTCCTTGCGTAAGTAAGGAGGAAAGATGCTTTTTGAGCGCTATAGCCATTGCAATGAGATAGATTGTGGCTCGGAAATACAATTTTGTTGACATTTTCGACTACTATCGTGGTGAGCTAACTCTCTTACATAAATAAGGAGAAAAGATTCGGTTGGCGTGCTATAGGCATTGCAATGCTACAGAATCTTGTTGGAAA
>NW_016967378.1:399-1268 GCF_001483705.2 Eufriesea mexicana
ATATCGTGGTGAGCTAACTTCCTTGCATAGGTGAGGAGGAAAGATCCTTTTGGCGTGCTATAGCCACTGCAATTCAGAAGAATCTGGCTGGAAAGTTCAATTTTGTGGTCATTTTCGACTAATATCGTTGTGAGATAACTTTCTTGCCTAAATAAGGAGTAAAGATTCTGTTGGCGTGCTATGGGCGTTGCAATGCCGTAGAATCTGGAAGCAATGTTCAATTTAATTGACATTTTCGACTAATATCGTGGTGAGCTATCTTCCTTGCGTAAGTAAGGAGGAAAGATGCTTTTTGAGTGCTATAGCCATTGCAATGATATAGAATGTGGCTGGAAAATACAATTTTGTTGACATTTTCGACTAATATCGTGGTGAGCTAACTTCCTTGCGTAAGTAAGGAGGGAACATTCTGTTGGCGTGCTCTAGTCGTTGCAAAGCTATAGAATCTGGAAGGGAAATTCAATTTTATTGACATTATCCACTAATATCGTGGTGAGCTATCTTCCTTGCATAAATAAGGAGGGAAGATTCTATTGGCGTGCTATAGCCTTTGGACTGCTATAGAATGTTGCTGGCAAACTCAATTGTATTGACATTTTCGACTAACACGGTGGTGAGTTAACTTCCTAGCGTAAGTCAGGAGGAAAGATGGTTTTTGAGTGCTATAGCCATTGCAATGATATAGAATGTGGCTGGAAAATGCAATTTTGTTGACATTTTCGACTAATATCGTGGTGAGCTTACTTCCTTGCGTAAGTATGGTGGAAATATGCTTTTTCAGTGCTACAGCCATTGCAATGATATATATTGTGGCTGGAATATACAATTTTGTTGACATTTCCGACTAATACCATGGTGAGCTATCTTCC
>NW_016967379.1:0-2849 GCF_001483705.2 Eufriesea mexicana
CGTGATATAGCCATTGAAATGCTATAGTATCTGGCTGGAAAACTCAATATTATTGACGTTTTCCACTAATATCGTCGAGGGCTAACTTTCTTGCATAAATAAGGAGGAAAGGCTCTAATGGCGTGCTATAGCCATTGCAATGCTATAGAATCTGGCTGGGAAATACATTTATATTGACATTTTCGACTCATATCGTGGTGAAATAGGTGTATTGCATAAATAGGGACGGAATATTCTATAGGCGCGCTATGGCCATTATGGCCATTACAATACAACCCAATACGGCTGCAAAATTCAATTTTATTGACATTTTCGACTTATACCGTGGAGACATAACTTTCTTGCATAGATAAGGACGATAGATACTATTGGCATGATATAGCCATTGAAATATTCTAGGATCTGTCTGGAAAATTAAATTTTATTGACATTTTCGACTAAAATCGTGGTGAGATAACTTCCTTGCATAAATAAGGACAATAGATACTATTGGCGTGACATAGCCATTGAAATGCAGTAGAATCTGGCTGGAAAATTAAATATTAATGACGTTTTCAACTAATATCGTAGTGGGCTAACTTTCGTGCATAAATAAGGAGGAAAGATACTAGTGGCGTGCTATAGCCATTGCGTTCCTATAGATTCTGGCTGGAAAATTCATTTTCATTGGCTTTTTCGACTTATAACTTGGTGACCTATCTTTCTTGGGCATATAAGGAGGAAAGATTCTGCTGGCGTGCTGTAGCTATAGCAATGCAATAGAATCTGGCTGGGAAATACAATTTCATTGGCATTTTCTACGAACATCGTGGTCAGCTAACCTTCTTGTGTAAATATGGACGAAACATTCTATTGGCGTGCTACAGCCATAGCAAAGGTATAGAATCTGGCTGGAAAACAGGTATTTATGGATATTTTGGACTAATATCGTGGTGAGCTATCTTTCCTGCATATATAAGGAGGAAAGATTCTACTGGCATACTATAGCCATTGCAATCCTATCGAATCTGGCATGAAAATTGAATTTAATTGACGTTTTCGACTAATATCGTGGTGACCTAACTTGCTTGCATAAATAAGGGCGATAGATACTATTGGCGTGATATAGCCATTGAAATGCAGTAGAATCTGGCTGGAAAATTCAATATTATTGACGTTTTCAACCAATATCGTGGTGTGCTACCTTTCCTGTATAAATAAGGTGGAAAGACTCTTGTGGCGTGCTATAGCCATTGCAATGCTATTGAATCTGGCTGGAAAATACATTTTTATTGACATTTTCGACTCATATCGTGGTGAAATATGTGTATTGCATAAATAAGGATGAAATATTCTGTAGGCGCGCTAAGGCCATTACAATACTATAGAATCTGTCTGGAAAATACAGTTTTATTGGCATTTTCGACTAATATCGTGGTGAGCTAACTTTCTTGCATAAATAAGGAGGAAAGATACTATTGGCGCGCTATAGCCACTGCAATTCCATAGAATCTGCCTGGAAAATTCGATTTTATCGACATTTTCGTCTAATATCGTGGTGAGAAAACCCACTTGCGTAAATAGGGATGAAATATGCTATTGGCGTGCTATAGCCACGGCAATGCAATAGAATCTGGCCGGGGAAATTGAATTTTATTGACGTTTTCGAATAATATCGTGGTGACCTTGCTTCCTTGCATAAATAAGGACGATAGATACTATTGGCGTGCTCTAGCCATTGCAATACTACCCAATACAGCTGGAAAATTCAATTTTATTGACATTTTCGACTTATACCTTTGAGACATAGCTTTCTTGCATAAATAAGGGCGATAGATACTATTGGCGTGATATAGCCATTGAAATGCTATAGTATCTGGCTGGAAAACTCAACATTATTGACGTTTTCGACTAATATCGCTGAGGCTAACTTTCTTGCATAAATAAGGAGGAAAGGCTCTAGTGGCGTGCTATAGCCATTGCAATGCTATAGGATCTGGATGGAAAATACATTTTTATTGACATTTTCGACTCATATCGTGGTGAAATATGTGTATTGCATAAACAGGGACGGAATATTCTGTAGGCGCGCTATGGCCATTACAATACTATAGAATCTGTCTGGAAAATTCAATTTTATTGACATTTTCCACAAATATCGTGGTGAGCTAACTTTCTTGCATAAATAAGGAGGAAAGATTCTATTGGCGCGCTATAGCCACTGGAATTCCATAGAATCTGCCAGGAAAATTCGATTTTATCGACATTTTCGGCTTATATCGTGGTGAGAAAACCCACTTGCATAAATAGGGATGAAATATGCTATTGGCGTGCTATAGCCACGGCAATGCTATGGAATCTGGCTGGAAAATTGAATGTTATTGACGTTTTCGACTAATATCGTGGTGACCTTGCTTCCTTGCGTAAATAAGGACGATAGATACTATTGGCGTGCTGCAGCCATTGCAATACTACCCAATACGGCTGGAAAATTCAATTTTATTGACATTTTCGACTAATATCGTGGTTAGCTAACTTTCTTGCATAAATATGGAGGAAAAATACTAGTGGCGTGCTATAGCCAATGCAATGCCACAGAATCTGGGTGGAAAGTTCAATTTTATTGACATTTTCGACTAATATCGTGGTTAGCTAACTTTCTTGCATAAATATGGAGGAAAAATACTAGTGGCGTGCTATAGCCAATGCAATGCCAAAGAATCTGGGTGGAAAATGCATTTTAACTGACATTTTCGACTAATATCGTGGTGACCTAGCTTTCGTGCGTATATAAGGAGGAAAGATTTTACTGGCGTGATATAGCCATGGCAACGCTATAGAATCTGGCTGGAAAATTCTATTTTATTGAC
>NW_016967380.1:0-574 GCF_001483705.2 Eufriesea mexicana
GTACTTCCATCCATCCATCCATACATCCATCCCACCATACGTACATCCATACAAACTTCCATAGATACATCCATGCATACATCCTTACGTACATCCACAAAGACATCCACACATACATACATACATCCTTACAATCATTCATCCATAATCTGTACATCAATACATCCATCCGCCCATATATCCTGCCACCCACCCATACGTCCACCAATACGTCCATCCATCCGTATATCCGTCCAACCATACGTCCGTACATCCATACATACGTATCAACCATACATTCGTGCATCCATACAAACATACATCCATACATACATCCACTCATACCTCTACCCATCCATACATCCATCGATCCATACATCCATACCTCAATCCATTCATACACCCATCCATCCATAAAACCATTCATCCATTCATACATATCCATCCATACATCCACCTTGCCACACGTCCATCCATGCATACATCCACCCACCCATACGCCCATCGAACTATACATCCATCCATCCATACAAGCACCCTTCCATACATCCATTGATCCATACATCTCTCCATCCATACATCCATCCATCCATAC
>NW_016967381.1:0-478 GCF_001483705.2 Eufriesea mexicana
AAATGTCGCAAGCTCGAAAGCTCGCGAAACCCATACGTACTGATAGTGCACACTGTAAGCTCTCCCATACTCAAAGCTCGCACTCATAGCTTCACTAGGAAACTTGCAGCAGCATCAAAAGAAGCCCGCAATACCGACACATTCAGCCCGATTTTGAAACGCTGTAAAATTCGAACCACGTGACATAAACCCACGCAATTTAAACACATGGTAGGTATGTACCTGAGCATCAGTTTGATTCACCCCGCAATCGATTTGGCCGCCAGGGAAAAATGTTGGCTTTTTCCATTCGCTGAGACAGAGAAATTTTTCGTCCAAAAATCAGCAAAAAATGTCGCAAGCTCGAAAGCTCGCGAAACCCATACGTACTCATAGAGTGCTCACTGTAAGCTCTAGCATACTCAAAGCTCGTACCCATAGCTTCACTAGGAAGCTTGCAGCAGCATCAAAAGTAGCCCGCAATACCGACACATTCAGC
>NW_016967382.1:0-1081 GCF_001483705.2 Eufriesea mexicana
GGATAGGTTAGGTCAAGTTAGGTAAGTGTAGCTTTGACTTACGTGCCATGCACTGATGTTCTGTGTGTTTCTGTGATCTACTGTGCTCTACTATTCTCTGCTTGGCACAGGAGAGGCCGGAAGCTGTGGTCGCCACACGTTACGTTTAGCTTAGCTACGTTTGGTAAGATTACGGTTACCTGTGTTAGATTTGCATAGCAATGACTCTTGTATTTTAAACTGCGATCCTATGGTATTCGGCGCTATTCTGACACCAAATACATCCTGATTGACTATAGGGAGGCCGGCAATAATGGTCGCAGTACGTTAGGTTTAGTTATGTCACGTTTGCTTATGTCAAGATTGTAAACATTGCGATAGGGTACCTTCGACTTTTGTGCCATACACTGCTATTCGGTGGACTTCTGCGCTCTAGGTTGCCCTGGTATGTTCTGCTTGGCCCTGGGGGCCAACAATAGCGGCCCCGCACTTTGTGTTGAGTTGTGCTACGATCGGTTATGTTAGATTAAGTCAGGTAAGGTTTGTGTATATTTGACTTTTGTGCTGTACACTGCTGCAGGGTGCATCCCCGAGCTCTAGTTTGCACTATTATAGTGCGCTCGACTCTGTGGAGGACAGCAGTGGTGGTCTAGATAGTTTAAGTTAGGTTACGTTTGGTTTGGTCAGGATAGGTTATGTATGATTAGAATATCTACGGCTTTTGTGCTATTTACTGCTATTCGGTGGATTTCTGCGCTCTTCTGTGTTCTAATATTTTCTGCTTTGCTCTTGGAAAGCCAGCAATAGTGGTCTCGTCGCGTTGGCTTGAGTTATGCTACGTTTCATTGGATCAGGTTAGGAATATCTCGTTAGGTTTCCTTCGTCTATTGCGCTATACACTGCTATTCGGTAGATTTCTACCCTCTACATTGCGCTACTATACTCTGCGCGGCTCTGGGGAGGCGAGCAATAGTGTACGTAGCACGTTAGATTGTGTTAAGTTACGTTCGGGTGGTTTAGGTTAGATTAAGTTTAGATGGGATTGCTTTGGCTTTCGTGCCATACACCGCTATCCGGTGGATTTCTCTGTTCCACTGTGCTC
>NW_016967383.1:0-328 GCF_001483705.2 Eufriesea mexicana
AGTTCCTTCTGGTTGGCTCTGGGGAGGCGAGCAATAGTGTTCTCGCAGCGTTAGGTTGAGTTAAGCTACGATCGGATATGTTACTTTGGCCATGAAGGAAAGGGTAGCTTCGACTATTGTGCTGAGCACTTCAATTCTATGGGCATCTGCGCTCTACTCTACTCTAATATGTGCTGCTTGGCTCTGGGGAAGCCAGCAATAGAGGTCTCGGCGCTTTACGTTTGGTTATGCTAGATTATGTGTGGTAAGGTAGGCGTATCTCTATCTTTCGTGCTATACACCGCTATTCCGAGGCCTTCAGCACACTACTGTGCGCTAGTGCATTCTG
>NW_016967384.1:0-235 GCF_001483705.2 Eufriesea mexicana
AATAAGTGTGACATATGCTATTGGCGTGCTATAGCCATAGCATAGCTATAGAATCTGGCTGGATAACTCGATTTTATTGACACTTTCGACTACTGTCGTGGTGAGCTATCTTTTCCGCCTAAATAATGAGAAAGGATACTATTGGCGTGCTATCTCCATTGCACTGCTATAGAATCTGAATGGAAAACTCATTTTTATTGTCATTTTCCACTGATATCGTGGTGAACTAAGTTTC
>NW_016967385.1:0-917 GCF_001483705.2 Eufriesea mexicana
CCCCGTGGCGGCCGGGCGGATGCGCCTGCCCGAGCGCCGGAGCAAGGGAGCTCCAACTGCGGCCTATGCGCGCGGCCTGTACTGGCGGCCTTGACGGACCCCGTCGCGGCCGCTTCCCGTGGTGGGCCCGTTGACGCCTCGGCTAAGGCGCCGGTGGCGGCCCCGGTCGTAGCCTGGAAGGACACAGAGGCTAGCTGGTCTCTCCTCATCGGTAGGTGCGAGAAGCGAGCTGCCCCGCAAATGCCCGCGAATGTGCCCACGAGTGCGACGAAGGGAGCCGTCGGTAAGACGGGGCGCCGCTCCTCGGGACGAGCACAGCCCGCGCGCTACCCGCGACCGCCGCGAAGACCAGAGCGATGCACTGTCACAACAAGAAGAAGAGCGGCCACAAGCAGGGCCACAGCATTAAGCGACAGCCGTCGCCGTTTGGGTACCCGAGGGTTAGAGTCTCTCGTGCGCGGAGCGACAATTCGCAAGCTGCGTCCGCGATTTCCGTCTCCGCGACCGCTACCGCGATGGGCCCGCCGAGAGGCGGAGCACCGGGCCCGCAGCCGGCCCAAAAGAAGGGGGGCCAGGTTGAGGCCATGAACACGACCTAACTTTCACGCCATCCATGGTGCTCCATGCCAACCTGAACCACCCGCGGGCGTCGCAGTACCTGCTCCTGCAGACGCTCGTTGAGCTGGGTGTCGGGGTGGCTGTTACAGCAGAGACGTTCCGTACCTTCGTTCAAGACGGGTGGTTCGTGGATCGGGACCCCTCCGTGGCGATCATCGCCAGGGGACTACTGCAGACACCCGCACCAAATTCACAGCGGTAAGGGATTCCTGGCGGTCTCCTGGAACGACGCTGTCGTAGTGTGGTGATACGTCTCCCCCAACCGCGGCATATCGTCGTGCGAGAGGTACCTGGGCGAG
>NW_016967386.1:0-574 GCF_001483705.2 Eufriesea mexicana
TCAAGCAGAATGTAGTAGAGCATAGGCGATCATAGGAATCCACCGCATAGCAGTGTATTGCGCGAAAGTCGAAGCAATCCTATATAAACCAGCATAACCTAGCCTAACCAATCTGAACACGACAAAGCTTAAAGCGCTGCGGCAACTATTGCTCGCGTCCCCAGAGTCGAGCAGAGCATATCAGAGCAATGTAGAGCGCAGGATTCCACCAAATAGCAGTGTACAGCAACAAAGTCAAAGAAATCCTTACCGAACCCACCTAACCTATAACCTAACGAAACGTAACCTAACTCAGCCTAACGAGCATAGCCCACTGCCACTGGCCACCCCAGAGCCAAGCAGTGCATATTAGAGCACATTAGAGCGCAGAGATCCACGGAATTGCAGTGTATAGCACAAAAGACGAAGTTGCATATGCAAACCTAGCCAAACGTAACATACCCAAACGTAGCCTACCTTAAACTAACATGACTAGACAATTATTGCTGGCACCCACAGAGGCAGGCTGACTCTACTAGAGCATAGTTGTCCGCAGAAATACCCCGCAATGCAGTGCATAGCGCAGAAGTCGAAG
>NW_016967387.1:0-627 GCF_001483705.2 Eufriesea mexicana
ATTCCTGGCCACCCCAGAGCCAAGCAGAACATATTCGAGCGCAGTAGGGCACAAAAATCCACCGAACGGCAGTGAATGGCACGAAGGTCTAAGATATTATGTCTTCGCATAACCGAACTTGTCATATGCAAACGTAGTCTAGCTATACCTAACGCGCCGAGACCACTATTACTGGCCACCCCAGACCAAAGCGGAGCACATTATGGCACACGAGAACGCAGAAACCCACCGAATAGCGGCGTATAGCACAAAAGGTAAAGTATCCTATCCCAACCGAGCCAAGCGTAACATAACAAAACTTAACCTAACACAAACTAACACGACGAGGCCATCATTTCTGGCCTCCACATAGACAAGCAGAATGCACAAGAGCACAGTAGCGCGTAGAAATCCACCGCAACACAGTGAATAGCACAAAAGCCATAGATATCCTAACATAACCGGTCCTAACCTACCCTAACGAAACGTAACATAAATCAACCTAACGTGCCGATAGGACTTATACTGGCCACCTCAGAGCCAAGCAGAATCTACATGAAATCTAACGAACGGCGGTGAAGAGCTCAGAAGCCAAAGTGGCTTATCCTAACCTAGCCGAACGTAACATATCCAATCGTAACCTAACTC
>NW_016967388.1:0-1692 GCF_001483705.2 Eufriesea mexicana
CACTATTGCTCGCCACCCCAGATTCGAGCGGAGGGTTCTAGATATATGTTCAGCGCATAAATCTACCGAATAGCAGTGTATATCGCAATAGACGAAGGAATCGTAACCAGAACTTCCCAACCTGACCCGACGAAACGTAGCCTAACACAAGCTAACGCGACGAGAACACTATTGCTGACTTCCGAAAAGCCAAGCAGAAAACATTAAAATACAGTAAAGCGCATAAATCAGCGGACAGCTGTGCATAGCGCAAACGTCTAATCTACCCTGCCCTAACCTCACCAAACGGAACAAAACCGAACGTGGCATAGCTCACACTCACGTGTCGAGACCACTATTACTGGCCACCACAGGGGCAAGCAGACTATGCTACAGCGCACTAGACCGCAGAAATCCGCCGCATTGCAGTGTATAGCAGAAAAGTCAATCATAGCCTTAACAAAATTGACCTAACCTAACCCATACAGACGTAGTATAACTCAATATAACGTGACGAAGACCATACGGCTGGCCTCTGCTGAGACAATCAAAGCATATAAGGACACACTAGAAAGCAGCAATACACCGAATATCAGTGAAAAGCACAAAAGCCAACGTAGCCAATCTTAACCTAGCCAAACGTAAGTTTACGCAGCCTAACATGCCACGGCCCTTATTGCTCACGTCGCTGGAGTAGAGCGGAGTGTAGTAGATCAACGTCGACAGCAGCAATCCATCAAATATCCGTGTATAGCACAAGAGTCATAGAAATCCTAATCGAACCATCCTAACCGAACCTAACGAAACGCAACACAACACAACCTAACGTGCCGAGACCACAATTACCGGCATGCTCGGAGACAAGCAGGTCATACTAGAGCACATTAGAGCGCAGAAGTCCAGGGAATAGCAGTGTATAGCACAAAGGTAGCAGATGTTCTCTCCTATTGTAACCAATGTTAACATAACCAGACGTATCATAACTCAACCTAACGTACCGCGACCGCTATTGCTGGCCTCCACAGAGTAGAGCAGAACTTACTAGAGGACAGTAGGGCGCAGAAGTACATAGAATCACAGTGCATAATACAAAAGTCACATTGATCCATACCTAACCCAAGCTGACATAGCCTAACCCAACGTAGCCTACGGCAACGTAGCGTGCCGCGGCCAGTACTTCTGTCCACGACAGGGCCAAGCAGAATGTAGTAGAGCGCAGTCGAGAGCAGAAACCCACCGAACAACGGTGTATTGTACGAAAGTCGTAGTTATCCTGATCAAACTTGACCTACCCTAACCTAACCAAACGTAACGTAACTCACCTGACGTGCCTGGACCACACTTGCTCGCCTCCCCAGACTCTAGCAAAGAACAGTAGAGCAATATGTAGCGCAGAAATCCACCGAAAAACAGTATATAGCACGAAAGTCGTAGCTACCCTGACCAAACTGATCCTAAACTGAATTAACGAAACGTAACCCGACACAGACTAACGTGCCGCACACTCCATTTCACGCTCCCCGGGAGGCGAGCAGGGTATTGAATGGCAAAGCAGAGCGCAGAAATCAACCAGATAGCAGTGTACAGCACAAAAGTCGAAGTTATCCTAACCTAACCTGACCTAACGCAACCTAACCAAGCGTACCATAGATCAACGTAACGTGCCGCGACCACTGTTGCTGGCATCCCCGGAGCCAAACAGAATATACTAGA
>NW_016967389.1:0-273 GCF_001483705.2 Eufriesea mexicana
GCTTTGCAATGCTATAGAATCTGGCTGGAAAATTCAATTTTATTGACTTTTACGACTTATATCTTGGTGAGCCATCTTCCTTGTGTAAGTAAGGAGGAAGGATGCTTTTGGCGTACTATAGCCATTGCAATGATATAGAATGTGCCTGGCAGATTCAATTTTATTTCCGTTTTCGATTAATATCGTGGTTAGCTATCTTTCTTGCGTAAGCAAGGCGTAAAGATTCTATTGGCGTGCTATTGCCATTGCAATGTCAAAGAATCTGGCTGGAAA
>NW_016967390.1:0-384 GCF_001483705.2 Eufriesea mexicana
CCACTACTGCTGGCCTCCCCAGAGGCAAGATGGAAATATTAAAGCACTGTAGGGAGCAGAAACCTACCTAATAGCAGACAATCGCACTAAGGTCAATGATATCCTGTCGTAACCTAACCATACTTAACATAACCAAGCGTATCCCAACTCAACGTAACGCGCGGCGACCGCTAATGCTCACCTACACAGAGTCAAGCCGAACACATTAGTGGATGGTAGAACGCAGAAATCCGTATAATCGCAGTATATTTCAGAAAAGTCAAAGCTAAACTAACCTATCCCAAGGCAACAGAACATAACCAAACATAGCATAAATCAAACTATCTTGACGAGACCGCAATTGCTGTCCTCTCCAGGGCCATGCAGGACACACTAGAGCACAGT
>NW_016967391.1:0-325 GCF_001483705.2 Eufriesea mexicana
TGCAAAACAGATAGCTCACCACGATATTAGTCGAAACTGTCAATATAATTGAACTTTCCAGCCGCTTTCTATATCATTGCAATTTCTATAGCACTCAAAAATGATCCTTCCTCCTTACCCATGCAAGGAAGGTAGCTCACCATGATATTTGTCGAGAATGTCAATAAAATTGAATTTTCTTTCCAGATTACATAGCGTTGCAATTCCTGGAGCACGCCAACAGAATTTTTCCTCCTTATTTGTGCAAGAAAGATAGCTCACCACAGTATTAGTCAAAAATGTCAATGACATTGATTTTCCCATCCAGATTCTATAGCACTGCGAC
>NW_016967392.1:0-555 GCF_001483705.2 Eufriesea mexicana
CTGCACTCTCCTATCCTAACCAAACTTAATATACCCAACCGTTGTATAACTCAACGTAACGCCCCGAGGACACAATCGCTGGCCTCCTCAGAGCGAAGCAGAATATATTAGAGCACGGTATATCGCAGAGATCCACCGCATTGCAATGTATGGCCGAAGGTCATAGATATACTGACGAAACCTGAACCAACTTAACGTAACCCAAAGTATCGTGCTGCCACCACCATTGCTGGCGTCCCGAGAGGCAAGGAGTATATGATGGAGAACAGGAGAGCGCAGAGGACCATAGAAAAACGGTGTTGAGCAGGGAAGTCGTAGTCCTTGCCCAACCCATCCTAACGTAACCCAAACAAACGAAATATGACTAAACCTAACGTCCCGCGACCAGTATTGCTGAACCCCACAGAGCCAAGCAGAGCATAATAGAGGGGAGTAGAGCCCAATGAGCCCAGAAATCCGTAGAATCGCTGTGTGTAGCAGAAAGGACGAAGGTATCAAAACCTAACCAGAGCAAACGTAACCTAGCCAAACGTAGCCCATTTCAACCTAACTTGC
>NW_016967393.1:0-351 GCF_001483705.2 Eufriesea mexicana
TTGTGCTCTACTGTATTACGCTTAGCCCATGGAATGCCACCAATAGTGCCCGTGGCACGTTACGTTTAGGCATGCTACGTTTGGTTAAGTTATGATAACTTGGGTTTGGCCTGGAGTGATATGACTTGTGTGTTACTCACTGCGATCCTATGGATTTC
This sequence comes from Eufriesea mexicana, assembly GCF_001483705.2. NCBI lineage: Eukaryota > Metazoa > Arthropoda > Insecta > Hymenoptera > Apidae > Eufriesea > Eufriesea mexicana. The sequence continues at coordinate 159 of NW_016967393.1, forward strand.
TGCGCTCTGCTGACCTCTGGTTAGTTCTGCACGACTCTATCGAAGACAACAATAATGTTCGGGGTACGTTAGGTTGATTTATGTTACGTTGGTTTATGATAGTATTGGACACATTACGATAGGATAGCTTTGACTTTTGTGCTATACACTGCTATCCGCGGATGCCTGCGCCCTACTGTGCTCTAATATTTTC
>NW_016967394.1:0-687 GCF_001483705.2 Eufriesea mexicana
CTAACTTTCTTGCATAAATAAGGAGGAAAGATTCTATTGGAGTGCTGTAGCCATTGCAATGCTATAGAATCTGCCTGGAAGATTAAATTTTATTGACATTGTCGTCAAATATCTGGTTGAACTAACTTTTTTCGTAAATAACGAGGAAAGATTCTATTGGCGTGCCGTAGCCATTGCAATGCTATATAATCTGGCTGGAAAATAAAATTTTATTAACATTTTCTCCCAATATCGTGGTGAGCTAACTTTCTTGCATAAATAAGGATGAAAGGTTCTATTTGCGCGCTATACACGATGCAATGATATATAATATGGATGGAAAATCCAATTTTATTGATTTCAACTAATATAGTGGTGAACTGGTTTTCTTGCATAAATAAGTTGGGAATGATTCTATTGGCGTGCTGTAGCCGTTGCAGTGCTGCAGAATCTGGCTGGAAGATTCAAATTTATTGACACTGTCGTCAAATATCGGGGTGAGCTAACTTTCTTGCGTAAATAAGGAGGAAAAAACAATGGCGTGCTACAGCCACTGCATTGCAACAGAATCTGGCTGGAAAGAATAATGATATTGACAAGTTCGACTAATATCGGGTTCAGCTAACTTTCTTACATAAATAAGTTGGAAAAATTCTATTGGAATGCTATAGCCGTTGCAATGCTATAGAATCTGGCTGGAAGATTCAA
>NW_016967395.1:0-298 GCF_001483705.2 Eufriesea mexicana
TAGAATCCGGCTGGAAAATTCACTTTTATAGACATTATCGAATAATATCATGGTGAGCTATCTCTCTTGCATAAGTAAGGAGGGTAGATACTATTAGCGTGCTGTAGCCATTGGAATGATATAGAATCTGATTGGAAAATAAAATTGTATTGACATTTGAGACTAATATCGAGGTGAGCTAACTTTCTTGCATAAATAAGGAGGAGAGATCTACTGGCGTGCTGTAGTCGTTGCTGTGGTATAGAATCTGTCTGGAAAATACTATTTTAATGACATTTTCGAATAATATTGTGGTGAT
>NW_016967396.1:0-315 GCF_001483705.2 Eufriesea mexicana
TTGCAAAACCTAACTTAACATAACCTAGCCAGTCCAACACTAACCTAATATAACTTAACGTAGCCAAACCAAGTCGTACTTTGCAAAACCTAGCCTAACCTAACCTAACCAAACGTAACCTAAACTAACGTGAGGTAACGTAACTTTATCTAACCAGACCTAACCTAACGAAGCCTAACCTAAACTGACCTGACCTGGCCTTCCCTGAACCTCATGCCCTGACCTGACCCGACCTGACCTGACCTGACATGGCCTGACCTGTCCTGACCGGACCTGAACTGACCTTACCTGACCTGGCCTTACGTGGCCTGACCT
>NW_016967397.1:0-553 GCF_001483705.2 Eufriesea mexicana
CAGCCCGTTTCTGCAGCATTGCAATGACTATAGCACGCCAAAAGGACCTTTCCTCCTTACTTAGGCAAGGAAGCTAGCTCACCATGATATTAGTCGAAAATGACAATAAACTTGAACTTTCCAGCCAGATTCTGCAGCATTGCAGTGGTAATAGCTTGCCAATATACTCTTTCCTCCTTGTTTATGCGAGAAAGCTAGCTCACCAGGATACTAGAAGAAAATGACAATAAAATTGAACTTTCCATCCAGATTCTGTAGCATTGCAATGGCAATAGCACGCCAATAGTATCTTTCCGTCTTATTTACGCAAGAAAGATAGCTCACCGCGATATTAGTCGTAAAAGTCAATAAAATTGAATTTTCCAGCCAGATTCTATAGCATTGAAGTAGCTATAGCTCGCCAATAGAATCTTTCTTCCATGTTTATGCAGGACCCATCGTATTTATGCGAGAAAGTTAACTCACCAGGATATTAGCCGAAAATGTCAAAAAAATTGAATTTTCCATCCAGATTCTATAGCATTGAAGTAGCTATAGCTCGCCAATAGAATCT
>NW_016967398.1:0-562 GCF_001483705.2 Eufriesea mexicana
TAGCACGCGAATAGAATATTTCGTCCATATTTATACAAGAAAGTTAGCTCACCGCGATATTAGTCGTAAATGTCAACAACATTGAATTTTTCAGACAGAATCTAGAGCATCGCAATGACAATAGCTCGCCAGTAGAATCTTTCCTCCTTATATATGCAAGAAAGCTAGGTCACCAGGATACTAGTCGAAAATGTCAGTAGAATTGATTTTTCCCGCCAGATTCTATAGCATTGCAATGGATATAGCACACCGATAGGATATTTCTCCTTATTTATGTAAGAAACCTCGCCCACCACGATATTATTCGAATACGTCAATAAAATTGAACTTCCCAGCCAGATTCTATAGCATTACCATTGCTATAGCACGCCAGTAAAATCTTTCCACCTTACATATGCAAGAACGATAGGTCACCACGATATTAGCCGAAAATGTATATAAAATTCGATTCTCCATCCAGATTCGAATCCATATTCGATAGCATTCCAATGGCTATAGAAAGCCAGTAGAATCTTTCGTCCTTATTTAAGCAAGAAAGATCGCCCACCACGATATTAGTCGA
>NW_016967399.1:0-968 GCF_001483705.2 Eufriesea mexicana
ATAGCTGTGTATAGCACAAAAGTCAATGTCACGCCAACCAAACTTAGCCTAACCTAACCTAACGAAACGTAAAGTAACTCAACGAAACGTCCCGAGACCACTATGGCTGGCCTTCCCAGAGCGAAGCAGACCTCATTAGAGCACAGTAGAGCGCAGGTTGATACCGTAAAACAGTATGTAGCTCGAAAGTGGAAGATACCCTCCTAACCTAACATGTGATACCATAACCTGACCGAGCTTAGACTTACTCCATGTAAGGTGCCGGGACTATTATCGCTGGCCTGCCCAGAGCCAACCAGAGCATACTATAGCAATGTAGAGCGCAGGGTGCCTCCGTGTGGCGGTGTATAGCACAAAAGACAATGCTATCCTATACTAACGTAACCGAACGAAGAATAGCCGTACGCAATACGTCCCAATATAGCGTGCCGAGGACACTATTTCCGGCATTCTCTGACTCGAGCAGGGTACAGTAAAGCAACGTAGAGCGCAGAATGCCACCAGGTAGCAGTGTACAGCACAACAGTCAATGACACCTTAACCTAACCTTACCTAACATAGCCAAACCAAACGTGGAGTAGCTAATACCCATCGAGAAGATACCTCTATCGCTGGAGTCCCCAGAGCCAAGCAGAACATAATAGATTGCAGTAGGGCGCAAAAACTCACCTATTAGCAGTATATAGCACAAAAGTCAAAGCCATCCTGACCAAGCCTAGCCTAACCTAACCTAACGAAGCGTAACCAAACTAAGCCTGTCGTGCCGGGAATACTATTTCTTTCGCCCTCAGAGCCAAGCAGAACATATTAGAGGGGAGTAGAGCCCAGAAACGCATCGAATTGCAGCGTGCAGCAGGAAAGTCGAAGGCATCCAAGCCTAACCAAAGACAACGTAACCTAACCGAACGTACCCTATCACAACCTAACGCGCCGAGGCAACTATTGCTGGCCTCCCCGTCGCCAAGCAG
>NW_016967400.1:0-490 GCF_001483705.2 Eufriesea mexicana
GTTATGTAAGATTTTGTTGGGTTAGGCTAGGATAGCTCTGACTTCTGCGCTGGACACAGATATACTATGGACTTCTGTACTCTACTGTTCTCCATCATATTCCGCTTGTATCTGGTGACGCCAGCAATAGCGGTCGCAGCACGTTAGGTTGAGTTGTTACGTTTGTGTAGGTTACGGTGGTAGCGGTATGGACAGGATGTCTTCGACCTTTGTGCTATACTCTACAATGCTGTCGATTTCCACGCTCTACTGTTCTCTAGTATATTCTGCTTGCCTCTGTCGAGGCCAACCATAGTAGAACGGCACGTTATGCTGCGCTATGCTTCGTTTGGTTAGGTCATGTTAGTTTGGTTTCGATCTGCATAGCTTTGACTTTCGTGGCATACACAGCTACTCGTTGGACTTCTGCTCTCTTGTGTACACTGATATGCTCTGCTTGGTTCCGGGGTTGCCAGCAGTAGTGGCCGCGGCACGTTATGTTGTGTTAGGT
>NW_016967401.1:0-1341 GCF_001483705.2 Eufriesea mexicana
GTTACGTTACTCTTGGCTTAGTTAGGGTAGATTATGCTTGGTTAAGATGGCTTTGACCTTTGCCCTATGCACTGCTATTCGGTGAGATTCTACGCTCTACTGTGCCCTGGTATATTCCGCTTGGCTACGGTGTGGCCAGCAGTAGTGCTATCGGTAAGTTAGACTGAGATAGGTTGCGTCTGGTTATGTTAGGTTTAGTTGGGTTTGGTTAGGATAGCTTTGACTACTGTTTTATACATTGCATCCCGGTGGATCTCTGCGCTCTGCAGTGCTCTACTGTAAACTGCTCGACTCTCGGGCGTCCAGCAGAAGTGTTCGCCGCACGTAGGTTTTGTTAGGTTACTTTTGGTTAGGTTTGGATTCGTTGTGTCAGGTTAAGATAGCTTTGACTGTTGCGCTACACACTGCTGTTCTACGGATTTGTGCGCTCCCCTGTGCGCTAACTTACCCCGCCTGCCCCGTGGAAGACAGTAATAGAGCTCCCGTCACGTTTGGAAGATCTGTGATACCCTTTGTTAGGTTTGGTTTGTCAAGGCTTTGTTAGGGTGGCTTTCACTTTTGTGCAATACACTGGTATGCGGTCGATTTCTGCTTTCTCCTTTGCTTTGCAAAACCCCGCGCAGCTCTCGTGAGGCCATCAATAGCGATCGTAGGGCGTCAGCATTGGTTACGTTACGTCTGCTATTGCTACGTTCCGACAGGTTAGGAAAGCATAGCTTTTACTTTTGCATTATACGCTGCTATTCAATGGATTTCTGCGGTCCACATTGCTCTTGTATTTTCAGCTTTGCTCTGGGAAGGTCAGCAATAGTTGTCTAGGCTCGTTAGTTTGAGTTACGTTACGTTTGTACGTGTTATGTTTGGATAGGTTGGGAGAGGATGGCTTCGACTTTTGTGCTGTAGACTTCTATTCCGTGCATTTCTGCGCTCTACAATGATCTAATATTCCCCGCATTGCTGTGGCAGTACCAGAAGCAATGGTCGCGGCGTGTCACTTTGGGTTAGGCTACTTTCGGCTATGTTAGGCTTGATTAGGTTAGCTTGGGATGTCATTGACTTTCGTACCATACACTACCGTTCCGTGGATCTCTATTCTACCATCCTCCAATATGCACTGCTTGGCGCTGGGGAGGGCAGCAGTATTGGCCTCGGCACGATAGGTTATGTCACGTTGCATTTGATCACACTACGCTTGTATAGGGTTGGATAGCATAGCTTTGACTATCGTGCCATACACTGCTATTCGGCCGAATTTTGCGTTCCACGTTGTTCTATTACAATCTGCATGACTCTGGGGAGGCCAGTAATTGTTGTCTCGGCCGGTTACGTTGAGTTAGGTTA
>NW_016967402.1:0-264 GCF_001483705.2 Eufriesea mexicana
AGGTTAGGAGAGCTCCGACTATTGTACTACACACTCCAGTTCTACGAACTTCTGCGCACTTCTGTGCGCTACCACGCTCTGCTTATCTCTGTGGAAACCAGGAATAGTGCTCGCGGTACGTTACGTCGTGTTAGATTATCCGTGGTTATGTTAGATTTGGCTGGCTTGGTTGTGTTATACTTGACCTGCGTGCTATACACCGCTGTTCGGATGATTTCCGCGTTACACACTGCTCTCCTAGCTCTCGCGAGGCCAGCAATAGCG
>NW_016967403.1:0-572 GCF_001483705.2 Eufriesea mexicana
AGAAAAATAATTAGAACCTGAAAGAAGAAATTATTGTTAAATTATTTAAGAAAGTGGACAATGACCACTGAGTAGTCATTGATCTAGCCAACGGTGATATACAAATAAACCAACGACGAAGCATTCGAATATTGTACGAAATACTCGAATGCTGAAACAAAGTCAAATAGAATGAAAGAAATAAAATCTGGAAGAAGAAAGATAATTAACACCTGAAACAAAAAGTAATTAGTACCTGAAAGAAGCAATTATTGTTAAATTATTTAAGAGTGTGGACAATGGCCACTGAATAGCCATTGATCTAGCCAACGATGATATACAATAAACCAACGACGAAGCATTCGCATATTGTACAAAACACTTGAATGCATAAACAATGAAATCTAGAATAAAAGAAATAGAATCTGAAAAAAAAGAAAGATAATTGAAACCTGAAACAAAAAGAAAGAATATTAACGCGGACCTACCGAAGTAACCGAAGTCGAACGAACAACTGGCTCGAGCCTTCTCGCGAGCCCCTTATATAGCGGCGGCCGGCCGAAGATCGGCGAAAATTTCCGAACTTTACCGAT
>NW_016967404.1:0-1451 GCF_001483705.2 Eufriesea mexicana
TCATGTTCGCTTGGGTTACGTTTGTATGCATTTGACTTTCGCTGTACACTCAGCTATTCGGTCCATTTCTACGCTCTACTCTGCTCTAGTATGTTCTGCTTTGCTCTGGGGAAGCCTGTAATAGTGGTCTCTGCAAGATAGGTTGAAACAGGATACGTTTGGTTAAGGTATGTTGGCTATGGTTAGGTTTGAGTAGCTCCGACCTTTCTGCTATACACTGCGGTTCAATGGACTTCTGCGCCGTAATGCCCTTATTATGCTCTGTTTGTCTCCGTGGGAGCCAGCAATAGTGGTCGCGGCAAGTTAGGTTCATTTCTCCTGTGACAGGTGATGTTATGTTAGCTTGGGTTAGGTTGGGACATCTCTGACTTTTGAGCTATACACTGCAATGCGGTGTATTATTGCGCTCTACTTTGCTGTAGTAAAAGCTTTGCTGTAGTAAATTCCGTTTGGATTTTGAGTGGCAACCAATAGTCGTCTAGGCCCGTCAGATAGATGTAGGCTACGATCTGTTATGTTACGTTTGGATATATTAGGATACGGTAGCTTCGACTATCGTGCTATGCACTGAGATTCTATGGATCTGAGCGCTCTACTCTGCTCTAATATGGTCAGCTTTGATGTGGGAGGGCCACCAATAGAGGTATCGGCAATCTACGTTGAGTTAGGCTACGATATGTTCGGTTCGGTTAGGTCAGGTTAGGTTTGGATATCTTTGACTTCTATCCTTTACTCTTCAATGTGGTGGACTTGTGTTCTCTACTGTGCTCTAATATATTCTGCTTGGCTCTGGGGAGGTCAGAAATAGTGGCCTAGGCACGTTAGGATATGTTACGTTTAGTTAGGTTAGGACAGGAACGATAAGACTATTCCTCTATAAACTGCTGTTCGGTGGATTTCCGCGCTGTACCGTGCTCTAATATGATCTGCTTGGCTCTGGGGGCACAGCAATAGTGGTCTCGGGGCGTTAGGTAGTGTTAGGTTACGTTTGGTGAGGTTATGTGTGTTATGGTTTGGTTTGGATCACTTCGACTTTCTTGGCAAGGGCAGATACTAGGTGGATATATGCGCTTTTCACTGCCATACTAAACACTGCTCGACCCTGGGGAGACCAGCGATGGTGATCGCTGCACGTTAGGTTGAGTTATGTTACGTTTGGTTGCGTCGCGATTGGTTAGGTTAGGTGTGGCTTGCTACGTCTCTTGCTATATACAATGCTATTCGGCGGATTTATGCAATCCACTGTGCTCTAATATGTTCAGCTTGGCTCTGGAGGGCCAGCAATAGTGCTCTCGGCACGTTAGTTTGGGTTATGTTAGGTTAGTTTGGGTCAGGTCCGGATGGATTGACAATTCTGCTATGCACTGCCATTCTATTGCCTCCTGCGTCCTATGCTCCTCTAACGTGTGCTTGGTGATGGGGAGGCCAGAAGCAGTGGTCTCGGCTCTTTC
>NW_016967405.1:0-258 GCF_001483705.2 Eufriesea mexicana
GGCGTGCTATAGGCACTGCAATGCGATCGAATCGTCCTGGAAAATTTAATTTTATTGTCATTCCCTACTAATATCGTGGTGAGCTAACTTCCTTACCTAAGTAAGGTGGATAGATCCTTCTGGAGTGCTATAGCCATTGCAATGCAGTGGAATCTGGCTGGAAAACTCAATTTTATTGACATTTTTGACAAATATCGTGGAGAGCTAACTATCTTGCATAAATAAGGACGAAAGACACTATTGGCGTGCTATAGCCAT
>NW_016967406.1:0-549 GCF_001483705.2 Eufriesea mexicana
GCCTGTTTCTACAGCACTGCAATAGCTGCAGCACGCCAAAAGAATCTGTCCTCCTTATTTATGTAAGAAAGTTACCTCACCACAGTATTAGTCGAAAATGACAATGAAATTGAATTTTCCTGCCCAATTATATTGCAGTGCAATGGCTATAGCACGCCAATGGAATCTATCCTCCTTATTTATGCAGGACAGTCATCTCACAGCGATATTAGACGCAATTGTCAATAAAATTGAATTTTCCGGACAGATTCTATAGCATTGCAACGGCTATAGCACGCCAATGGTATCTTTCCTCCTTATATATGCAAGACAGCTAGCTCACCACGATATTGGTCGAAAATGTCATTAAAATTGAATTTTCCAGCCAGATTCTATAGCATTGCAATGGCTATAGTAGGCCAATGGAATTCTTCCCCCAAAATGGAATTCTTCACCCTTTCGTATACAAGGGAGCTAGCTCACCACGATATTAGTCGAAATTGTCATTAAAATTGAATTTTTCAGCCAGATTCTATAGCATTGCAATGGCTATAGTAGGCCAATAGAATT
>NW_016967407.1:0-916 GCF_001483705.2 Eufriesea mexicana
ATTGCTGTCCTCGCCAGTGCCGGGCATAAAATATTAGAACACTGTGGAGTGCAGGAATCCACGGAATAGCAGCGTATAAAAGAAGAGACAATGATATCACATCCTAACCATACCAAACGTAACGTAACCAGACGTAACCTAACTCAACCTAATGTGACGAGACTTCTATTGCTGCCTTCCCCAGAAGATACTAGAAGAATAGAGTGCAGAAATCCATAGATTAGCTACGTATTGCACAATTGCCAATGCAACACTATCCTAACCTAAGCCAACGTGACATAACCAAACGTAACATAATTCAACGTAACGTGGCGAGGGCACTGTCGCTGTCCACCAGAAACAAGCAGAATATGCCAGGGAACAGTAAAGCTCAGAAGCCCGCCGCACTGCAGCGTGCAGCCCAACAGTCAGAGATATAGAAACCTCACCTGGCCACCGTAAACTACCCTAAAGTAGCACAACCCAAAGTAGCGTGCAGAGACCACATTTCCTGGCCTTACCAGGGCCAGACGGAATTAGTAGAGCTGGGTTTAGCGCAGGTATCTACCGAATAGGAGTGTATAGCGCGGAAGTCAAAGCCACCGTGTCCTAACCTAACTGACTGTAACAGAACCGAACGCGGCGTAACCCAATCTAACGTGCCGCGGCCACCCCTCCTGGCCTCCCCGGAACCATACAGATAATATTAGAGCAAAGCAGATCCCAAAAATCCATCGAATAGTAGTGTACAGTACACAAGTCAAAGCTGCACTATCCTAACGTAACAAAACCTAACATTACAAAACGTAACGTAATTCAAACTAGCGTGGCGAGACCATGGTTACTGGCATCCCCAGAGACAAGCGGAATATACTAGGGAACAGCAGAGCGCAGAAATCCGCCTCATTGCTGTTTATAGCAGGAAACTAAAAGATAT
>NW_016967408.1:0-839 GCF_001483705.2 Eufriesea mexicana
TAGACATTGCATTCCATTAGATACTGCCCGGAATATTCAATCTTATTAACATTTTCGCTCAATGTCGCGGTGAGCAAACCTTTCTGCGTAAATGAGGTGGAAAGATTCAATCGGTTTGCTATAGCCACTGCATTGCAATAGAATCTGCCTGAAAATATCAATACCATTGACATTTTCGACTTATGTTGATGTAAGCAATCTTTTCTGCGTAAACAACGAGGTAAGATTCTACGGGTTTGCTATAACCGCAGCGTTGCAATTGAATGTGACTGAATAGTTCTCTTTTAATAACAATCTCGACTAATACCATGGTGAGCAAGATATTCTTAATAAATAAGGAGGAAAGATCCAACTGGTTTGCTATAGCCATTGCATTGCAAGATAGTCTGAATGAAAAGTCCAATTTTATTGACATTTTCTACCAATATTGTGGTGAGCAAGCTTTTCTGCGTAAATCAGAAGGAAAGATCTTATTGGTTTACTATAGCCATTGGATTGCAATAGAATCTGACTGAAAAGTTCAATTCTATTAACATTTTCGACAAATATTGAGGTGAGCAGGCTTTTCTGTAATAAATAAGGAGTGGAGATTCCTTTGGCTTGCTGTAGACCTTGCATTGCATTAGATACTGCCCGGAAAACAGCGGAAAACTCAATCTTTTTGACATCTTCGTCTAATATTGCGGCGAGCAAACCTTTCATCGTAAATAACGTGGAGAGATTCTATTGGTTTGCTATAGCCGTTGCATTGCAGTAGAATCTGCCTGAAAAGTACCATTCTATTGACATTTTCGACAAATATTGAGGTGAGCAGACGAATATGAATAAATACGATGGAA
>NW_016967409.1:0-573 GCF_001483705.2 Eufriesea mexicana
ACCCTACCTACCCTAACCTAACCAAACTTAGAATAACTAAGCCCAACGTGCCGAGATCTCTATAGCTGGCCTCCCCAGGGCCAAATAGAACACGTTAGAGAAAAGTAGGGCGCAGAAATCTCTGAGTAGCAGTGTATAACACAGAAGCCAATGCCAGCCTAACGAAACGTAGTCAAACCTACCCTAACCGAACATAACCTATCTCAACATAACGTGTCATGATCGATATTGCTGGTCTCCCAAATGTCGAGCAGAGTCTATTAGAGCAACGATGAGCGCAGGAAACCGCCGAATAGCAGTGTGCGGCACAAAAGTCGAAGGTATCCTTTCCTAACATAACCAAACGTAAAATAACATATCCAAACGTAACCTACCATAACGTAACCTAACGCAACCTAACGTGCCAGGACCACTAGAGCTGTCACGCCCGTCCCCAAACAGAACATGCGGGAGAAAGAGCCCACAGTAGAGAACAATAGAATGGCAGTGTATGGCAGAAATGTCGGATACATCCAAGCGTAGCACATGGTAACATAACCTAACCAAATATTACCTAACTGTAACTAACGGGCA
>NW_016967410.1:0-257 GCF_001483705.2 Eufriesea mexicana
GTAGGTTAGGCTAGGATAGGTATGGATGGCTTTGACGTCAGTGCTGTACACTGCGAATCGTTACATTTCTGCCCTCTACAGTGTACTACTATTCTCTGCTCGGCTCTGGGGGGGCCAGAAATAGTGTTTGCCGCGTTAGGTTGAGTTAAGTTGCGTTTATTCTGGGTTAGTTAGGTTGGGTTAGTAGTTACAGCCTTGAATTTTCTGTTATACACTGCTATTCCGTGGATTTCTGCGCTCCAATTTGTCCTGCTATA
>NW_016967411.1:0-566 GCF_001483705.2 Eufriesea mexicana
GGGAGGGCAGCAATAACAGTTTCGGCACCTTATGTGTAGTTAGCCTACGTTCGGCTGGGTTAGGTAAGGACAGGCTATATTAGGGTATCCTCTACTTTCGTGCTATACGCAGCAATGCGGTGGATTATTGCGATCTACTGTGCTCCTGTGTCTTCGGCCTGGCTCTGGGGAAGCAAGCAACGGTAGTCTCCGCACGTTAGGTTGAGTTATGTTTCCTTTGGCTTGGCTAGGTTAGTTTAGGTTTGATTACGATGGCTTTGACTTTCTTGCTTTATACTACCACTCTGGGGATTTCTGTGCTCTACTGTGGACTTATGTGATCTGATTTGCTCTGTGAATAACAGAAATAGTGGCCGCGACTCGTTAGCTTCAGTTAGGTCACGTTTAATTATATTATGTCTGTTTGGGTCAGGCGTGGGCAGCTTTGACTCTTCTGCCATACCCTGAGGTCCTATGGATCCCGGAGCTCACGTCTTCTCTCATCTGTTCTGCATGGTGTAGGTGAGGCCAGCAATAGTGTACTCGCGACGTTAGGCTTAGTTAGTCAACGTTCGGTTTGGTTAGGA
>NW_016967412.1:0-503 GCF_001483705.2 Eufriesea mexicana
CTAACCTAACCCAACCAAACGAAGCATTCCTCAAACTGACGTGCCTCGACCGCTATTGCTCGAACCCCCAGGGTCGAGGAGAATCTAGCAGAGCACAGTAGATCACCAAATCCCACCGAATAACAGTGTACAGCACGGAAGTCAAAGTAGCATCTCCTAACCTAGCCAAACGTAGCATAACCAAATGTAACCTAACTCAACCTAACACGACGATACCACTGTTGCTGGCGAACAAAAAGAGTAGCAGAACCCACTAGAACACAGTAGTGCGCAAAAGCCCACCGCATTGCAGAGGCACAAGAGTCGAAGGTAGCATAACCTAACCTGACATAACAAAACCTAATCGAACGTGTCCTAACTCAGCCTAAAGTGCCGAAATCACTATCGCTGCCCTCCCCAGAGCCATGCAGATCACGTTGGAGCAGAGTCGATCGCGGAAGTGCACAGAACCGTAGTGCACTGCACAAGAGTCGAAGCTACTGTATCCTAGCTTAACCAAACGT
>NW_016967413.1:0-655 GCF_001483705.2 Eufriesea mexicana
ATTAACTTCTGCGCTCTACTGTCATCTAGTATGTTCTGCTCAACTCTGGGGAGCGCAGCAATAGTGGTCTCCGCACGATTTGGTGAGCTGTGCTACGGTTGGGAAGATTAAATTAGGTCAGGTGAGGTTCGTTATACATGTCTTTCTAGCTGCACACAGCAATGCGGTGGATTTCTGCGCTCTGCTGCGTTCCAATATGTTCTGCTCTCCTCTGGGCGTCCAGCAATAGTGGTCTCATCATGTTAGGTTTAGTTAGGTTACGTGTGTACATGTTAGGTTTGCCTACGTAAGGATAGGCTACATTGACCTTTGAGCACTATAATGATATTCATTGGATTTCTGCTCTCTAATGTGCTCTAATATATTTTGCTTGGCCCCACGGAGGCCGGCAATAGCGGACTCGGTACATTGTGTTGAGTTAGACGACGTTTGGTTAAACTTAGGTTAGGTTATGTTGGGATAGGATATCTTTGACTTTTGTGCTATACACTGGTATTCGGTCCATTTCTGCGCTCTACTGTGCTCTAATATATTCTGCTTGTCTGTGGGTAGGCCAGCAATAGTGTCCTCGGAGCGATTATATGAGATATGCCTCGTTCGGTTATGATTGGATGGTTTATGATGCGAGAGCCTTGGCTCTTGCGCTATACGTTGC
>NW_016967414.1:0-550 GCF_001483705.2 Eufriesea mexicana
TAGAGCACAGTAGAGCGTAGAAATCCAACGAATAGCGGTGTTCAGCGCAAAAGTTGAAGCTACCCTTACCAAACGTAACCAAACCCAACCTAACGGAAAGTGGCATGACACATGGTAACGTGCCGTGACTACCGTTACTGGCCTTGCCAGGGCCAAACTGAGAGCATTAGAGCTCTGTTGGGTGCAGAAATCCACCGAATAGCAGAATATGGAATTAAAGTCAAAGCCATTCCCTCCTAACTAAACCACTCGTAACATAAGCAAACGTAACCTAACGCAACCTAACGTTCCGCGACCACTACAGCTGGCCTCTGCAGAGCCAAGCAGAGCTCACTGGTGTAGAGCAGAGCGCAGAAATCCATAGAATAGCATTGCTTATCAGAAAAGTCAGAGCTACCCAAACCTAACACAAACTAACAGAACATAGCCAAACATAGCCTAACTCAATCTTACGTGGCGTGAGAACCCTCCTCATAGCCAAGCAAGACATACTAGAGCACAGTATATCGCAGAAATCCGCCGAGTAGCAGTGTACAGCACAGAAGATAGA
>NW_016967415.1:0-677 GCF_001483705.2 Eufriesea mexicana
TTAGTTTGAGTTTTGCTACGCTCGATTTGGTGAGGTTAGGCCAGGGTTGTTCATTACTTCTTTGACTTTTGTGCTGCCACTGAAATACGGTGGATTTCTGTGCTCTGCTGCGCTGCAGTATTAAACGCTTGGCTGTGGGATGGCAGCAATAGTGGCCGCTGCGCGATGTACTTAGATCTGTTACGCTTCGTCCTGCTAGGTTAGGCTAGGTTTGGTATGGATGGCTTTGAAATCAGTACTGTACACTTCGATTCCGTAGATTTGAGCGCTCTACAGTGTGCTACTATTCTCTGCTTGGCTCTGGGGAGGCCAGCAATAGTGTTCGCCGCACGTTAGGTTGAGTTAATGAGTTAAGTTGCGTTTCGTCTGGCTCAGTTAGGCTGCGTTAGGCAGTTGTAGCCTTGGCTTTCTTGTTAAACACTGCTATTCCGTGGATTCCTGCGCTCCAATTTGTCCAGCTATAATCAGCTTGGGTCCCTGGATGCCAGGAACAGTGGTCTCGGCATGTTAGGCTGGGTTTCGTTACGTCAGGTTAGGTCACGTTAGGAAATGTTTGGTTGGGGTATTTCTCATTCTTGTGCCATGCACTGCTATTTGGACGACGACTACGCTCTACTGTGCTCAGCACTATTCTGCTCGGTTTTGGGGGGCCATCGGACACGTTCGCTGTAGGATAG
>NW_016967416.1:0-2255 GCF_001483705.2 Eufriesea mexicana
GTGTATGGGTGTATGTATGAATGTGTGGATGTTCGTATATTTGTATGTATGGATGGATGGTTGCATATTTAAAAGGATTTATGGATGTATGGATGTGTGGATGCATGGATGTACGAATGTATGGATGTACGGATGTATGGATGTATGGATGTATATATGTATGTATGTATGGGCGGATGGATGGATCTATGTATGGATGGATTGAGGTATGGATGGATGTATGTATGGATGAATGGCTGTATGTATGGATGTATGGATGTATGGGTGTATGGATGTATGGACGTGCGAATGTATGGATGTACGGATGTATGGAAGTATGGATTTATATATGTATGGATGTATGGATGGATGGATGTATGTATATATGTATGTATGGATGTACTGATGGATTGATGGATTGGTGGATGGATGTATGTATGGATGTTTGTATGGATGAATGAATGGATGTATGCATGGTTGTATGTATGGTTGTTTGTATGGATGAATGTATTGATGTATGTATGGATGTATGTATGTACGTATGTATGGATGTATTTATGGATGTACGTATGGATGGATGAGTGTATGGGTGGATGGAATTACGCATGTATGGGTGTGTGGATATATGGATTTGTGGATGGCTGCAAGTATGGATGGATGGATGTGCGAATGAATGGATGTATGTATCTATGGATGTTGGAATGTATGGATGTATTTGGGTTATGTATGTATGGTTGTATTGATGTACGCATGTATGGATGTACGGATGCATGGATATATGGATATGTGGGTGGATGAATGGATGGGCTGGCGGGCGGAAGAACGGATGTATGTATGGATGTATGAAAGGGTTTATGTATGCATGTATGTATAGATGTGTGTAAGTATATATCTATGGATGTAAGTATGGATGCATGTATGGATGGACGTATGCATGTATGAACGGATGCATGTAAGTATATATCAATGGATGTAAGTATGGGTGCGGGTATGGATGTATGTATGGATGTATGTATGGATGTTTGTACGGATGTGTGAATGGGTGTATGTACAGATGTGTGGATGTACGTATGGATGTATGTATGGATGTATGGCTGTATTTTTGGACGGATTTATTGATGTATGTATGTGTGGAAGTATGGATGTACATATGTATGGATATATGGATGTTTATATGTATGGACGTATGTATGGATAGATGTGTGGATCGATGGATGTATGGATGGGTGCTTGTATGGATGGATGGATGTATGGTTCGATGGAAGTATGGATGGATGGATGTATGGAAGGATGGATGGATGGGTGGTTGGATGTATGGAAGGATGGTTGTATGGATGGATGGATGTATGGACGGATGGCTGTGCCGATAGATGGATGTATGGATGGATAGAGGTATGGATGGACGGATCTACGTATGTATGTATGTATGTATGTATGGATGTATGTAAGAATCTATGTATGGATGTATGTATGGATGAATGTATGCGTGCATGTATGGATGTGTGTGTTGATGTGTGTATGGATGCATGGATGGATGGACGGATGGATGTATGCATGTATGGATGTATGCATGTATGCGCGTATGGACTTTTGCATGTGTGGATGTATGTATATATGAATGTATGGTTGTAAGATTGATTTTATGCATGCATGTATGTATGTATGGATTTATGGATGTATGGATGTATGGATGTATGTATGTATGTATGTATGGATGTATGGATGTATGGATATAACTATGGATGTATGCATGGGTGTGTGAATGGACGTATGTATGCATGTATGGATCGACGTATGCATGGATGTGTGTGGGCGTATGTATGAATGTGTGGATGTGCGTATATTTGTATGTATGGATGGATGGTTGTATATTTGGACGGATTTATGGATGTATGGATGTGTGGATGTATGGATGTACGAATGTATGGATGTATGGATGTATTTATGGATGTATGTATGGATGGATGAGTGTATGGTGGATGGAATTATGCATGTATGGGTGTGTGGATATTTGGATGTGTGGATGGCTGCATGTATGGATGGATGGATGTGCGAATGTATGGATGTATGTATGTATGGATGTTGGAATGTATGGATGTATTTGAGTTATGTATGTGTGGATGTATTGATGTACGCATGTATGGATGTACGGATGCATGGATGTATGGATATGTGGGTGGTTGAATGGATGGGTGGACGGGCGGAAGAACGGGTGTACGTATGGATGTATGTAAGGGTTTATGCATGCATGTATGCATAGATGTATGTAAGTATAT
>NW_016967417.1:0-807 GCF_001483705.2 Eufriesea mexicana
GCCATTGCAGTGCGGCAGAATCGGGCTGGAAATTTCAATTTTATTGTATTTTCGACTAATATCATGGCCAGCAAGCTTCCTTGCATAAGTATGGAGGAAAGATTCTTTTGGCGTGCTACAGCCTTTGCAGTGCTGTAGAATCTGGCCGGAAAATTCAATTTTATTGACATTTTCGACTAATAGCGTGGTGAGCCAACTTCCTTGCATAAGTAAGGAGGAAAGATACTTTTGGCCTGCTATAGCCATTGCAGTGCAGCAGAATCGGGCTGGAAAGTTCAATTTTATTGATATTTTCGACTAATATCGTGGTGAGCCAACTTCCTTGCATAAGTAAGGAGGAAAGATACTTTTGGCCTGCTATAGCCATTGCAATGCTGCAGAATCTGACTGGAAAGACCTATTTTATTACCATTTTCGTCTAATACCACGGTGAGCTAACTTTCTTGCATAAATATGGAGGAAAGATTATATTTTCAAGCTGTAACCATTGCAATGATATAGAATCTGGATGGAAAATTCAATTTCATTGACATTTTCGATTTACATTTTCGGCTAATAGCGAGGAAAGCCAACTTCCTTGCATAAGTAAGGAGGAAAGATACTTTTGGCCTGCTATAGCCATTGCAATGCTGCAGAATCGGGCTGGAAAGTCCAATTTTTTGATATTTTCGACTGATAACGTGCTGAGTTTACTTTCTTGCATAGACAAGGAGGAAAGAATCTATTGGCGTGCTATGGGCATTACAATGCTATAGAATCTTCCTGGAAAATTCAATTTTATTGACATTTTCGACTAATAGCGTGGTG
>NW_016967418.1:0-931 GCF_001483705.2 Eufriesea mexicana
TGTACACTGCGGTTCTATGGATTTCAGCGTTCTACTCTCCGCTAGTGTGCTCTGCTTGGCTCATTGGAGGCCAGCAATTGTGGCTGCCACTTGTCAGTTTGGGTTACGTTACGTCCGGTTATGTTACGATAGGATAGGTTAGGATATGATAGCTTTGATTTTAATGTAATAGTCTGCTGCCCAGGTGGATTTCTGCGCTGAAGTGTGCTCCAATGTTTTCAGCTTTGCACTGGCAAGGCTGCCAATGGTGGTCTCAGCACGATACGTTCAGTCAGGTTACGACCGGTTAGGTTGGGTTAGGCTAAGTTTTCTTTGGGTCGCGATAACTTTTGTGCTTTACACTGCTGCTCCGTGGACTCCTGCACTCTACTGTGCCTTCGTATGTCCTACTTGGCACTGTGCAAGCAGCAATAGCGTTCTCGGCTCGTTACGTTGTTTAAGGCTAAGCTTGGCTCTGTCCTGTTGATTTGGGTTAGGTATGGTTAGCTTTGACTCTTCTGGTATACACTGCGGTTCTATGGATTTCAGCGTTCTACTCTCCGCTAGTGTGATCTGCTTGGCTTAATGGGGGCCAGCAATAGTGGCCGCGACACGTCAGTTTGAGTTACGTTCCGGCCGGCTATGCTACGATTGGTCAGGTTAGGCGAGGGTCCCTTCGAGTTTAGTGCCGTAGTCTGCAATTGGGTGGATTCCTGCGCCCTGCAGTGCACTAATATTTTCACCGTGGCTCCGGGAAGAACAACAATAGTGGTCTCGGCACGTCATATTTTGTCATATAACGTCCTGTTAGGTTGGGTTCGGTTAAGTTTTCTCAGGATGGCTCTTACTTTTTTGCTGTACACTGCTATTAGGAGGATTTCTGCGTTCCACTATGCTCTAGCATGTCTGGCATGGCTCTGGGATGGGCAGCAATAACGGCTTCGGCTCGTTA
>NW_016967419.1:0-563 GCF_001483705.2 Eufriesea mexicana
TGCCATTGGATTGAAGGCGTTATGCCATCTATTCGCCATGTTATAACAGGTTATAGATTTTGAGTAGACCAATTCTGGCTAGCAAAAGGCTGTACTTGGCATTGGTTGAAGTCGTTAGGCGACCTATTCTTCAAGCTATAACAGATTATAGATTTTGAATAGACCTATTTTCTGGCAAGTAGATGCCTGTACTTGTCGGTGGATTGAAGGCGGTTGGCGATCTATGCACCAAGCTATAACAGATTATAGATCTTGAATAGACCGATTCTCAGAGGCTGTACCTGCCATTGGATTGAAGGCGTTAGGCGAACTATTCATCAAGCTATAACAGGTTATAGATTTTGAATAGACCTATTTTCTGGCAAGTAGATGCCTCCACATGCCATTGAATTGAAGGCGTTAGGCGATCTATTCACGAAGCTGTAACGGATTATAGATTTTGAATAGACCGATTTTCTGGCAAATAGATGTCTGTACTTGCCATTGGTTGAAGACGTTATGCGACCTATTCGCCATGCTATAACAGGTTATAGATTTTGAATATATCTATTCTCTGGCAAGTA
>NW_016967420.1:0-394 GCF_001483705.2 Eufriesea mexicana
TCCGCCGAACGGCAGCGTACATCGCAAAAGTCAAAGCTACCCTAGCCTAATCTAGCCAAACGTGAGACAACCGGACGTAACCTATCAAAACCACTGTGCCGAAACCGCTATTTCTGCCCTCACCAGAGACAAGCAGAACATGCTAGATCACAGTGGACCGCTGAAGTCCACCGAATTGCAATGCATATCGCAAAGGTAGAAGGTACCCTGTCCAAACATAGCCAAACCTTACTTGCGTGCCGACACCACCACTATTGCCATAACCAGAGGCAAGCAGAACATACTAGAGCACCGTAGAGCGCAGAAATTCAACGTACAGCTGTGTACAGGACAGAAGTCAAAGCCATACTATCCTAACCTAACCATTCGTAAGGTAAACGAACGTAGCCTGCCC
>NW_016967421.1:0-432 GCF_001483705.2 Eufriesea mexicana
AATCTGTAGAATAGTAGGGTACAGCAGAAGAGTCAAAGCCACCCTAACATAACCCAAACGAACCTAACCAGAACGAACGGAACCGAACCTAACAGACGTAAGACGACCACACTTCATGGCCTCCCCATAGACATTGACAACATAATAGATGAGTTCATTGCGCAGAAATCCTTATAATACCAGTGTGACGGTCAGAAGTCAATGCTATACTAGCCAAGCGTATACTAGCCTATCATAACCAAACGCAACGTAGTCCAATATGACGCGCCGCGACCACAATTGCTGGCATCCCCTGAGCATAGCTGAACATACTAGAGGAGAGTAGAGCGAAGATAGCCATAGAATAGCAATGTAAAGGACAAAAGTCATAACTATCCTGACCTTCACAACCTAACCGAACCTAGCCAAAAGGAAACCTAACTAAACCCAACG
>NW_016967422.1:0-1284 GCF_001483705.2 Eufriesea mexicana
GCTTACTTTCTTGCATAAATTTGGAGGAAGGATTCTATTGGCGTGCAGTAGCCACCGCAATGCTATAGAATCTGGTTCGAAAATGCAATTTTATTGACATCTTCGAATAATATCGTGGCGACCTATCTTTCTGGCATAAATAAGGAGGAATTATTCTATGGGCGCGCAATAGCCATTGCAATGCTATAGTATCTGGATGGAAAATTCAATATTATTGACATTTTCGACTAATATCGTGGCGAGCTAACCTTCCTGCATAAATAATGAGGAAAGAATCAAGTGGCGTGCTGAAGCCATTGCAGTGCTATAGGATCTGGCTGGGAAATTCAATTTTATTGACATTTTCGGCTAATATTGTGGTGAGCTTACTTTCTTGCATAAATATGGAGGAAGAACTCTATTGGCGTGCAGTAGCCATCGCAATGCTATAGAATCTGGTTCGAAAATACAATTTTATTGACATTTTCCTCCTATATCATTGTGAGCCGACTTTCATGCATAAATATGTAGCAAAGATTCTATTGGCGCGCAATTGCCATTGCATTGACATAGAATATTGCAAGGAAATATAATTTTTTTAACATTTTCGGCTAATATCGTTGTGAGCTAACGTTCTGGCATAAATAAGGAGGAAATATTCTATCGGGGTGCTATAGCCATTGCAATGCTATAGAATCTGCCTCGAAAATTCAATTTTATTGACAATTTCGACTAATATCGTAGTGTGGTAACCTTCTTGCATAAATAAGGAGGAAAGATTCTAATGGCGCGCTATAGCCACGGCAATTCTGTAGAATATGGCTGGAATATTCAATCTTACTGACATTATCGACTATTATCGTGTGACCTAACTTTCTTGCATATCTAAGGAGGAAAGATTTTAATGGCGAGCTATAGCCACTGCAATGCTATAGAATCTGACTGCAAAATTAAATTTTATTGACATTTTCCATTAATACCGTGATGAGATAACTTTCTTGCACAAATAAGGAGGAAAGATTCTATTGGCGTGCTGTGGCCGATGCAATGCTATAGAATCTGCCTCGAAAATTCAATTTTATTGACAATTTCGACTAATATCGTAGTGTGGTCACCTTCTTGCTTAAATAAGGAGGAAAGATTCTAATGGCGCGCTATGGCCATAGCAATTCAATAGTATCTGGATGGAAAATTCAATTTTATTGACATATTCGGCTAATATTGTGGTGAGCTTACTTTCTTGCATAAATATGGAGGAAGGATTCTATTGGCGTGCAGTAGCCATCGCAATGCTATAGAATCTGG
>NW_016967422.1:1462-1980 GCF_001483705.2 Eufriesea mexicana
TAACTTTCTTGCATAAATAAGGAGGAAAGAATCTATTGGCGTGCTATAGCCATTCCAGTGCCATAGGATCTGGCTGGGAAATTCAATTTTATTGACATTTTCGGCTAATATTGTGGTGAACTTTCTTTCTTGCATAAATATGGAGGATGGACTATATTGGCCTGCTGTAGCCACTGCAGTGCTATAGAATCTGCCTGGAATATTTAATTTTATTCAAATTTTCCATGAATATCGTGATGAGCTCACTTTCTTGCATAAATAAGCAGGAAAGATACTATCGACGTGCTATAGCCATTGCAATGCTATAGAATCTGGCCGGAATGTACAATTTTATTGAAATTTTCGACAGATATCGTGGTGAGCTAACTTTCATCGATAAAAAGGGAGGAAAGATTCAATTAGCGTGAATTAGCGTGCTATAGCCATTGCAGTGCTATAATATCTGCCTGGACAACTCAATTTTATTGACGTTTTCGGCTAATATCGTTGTGAGCTAACTTTCTGACATAAATAAGGAG
>NW_016967423.1:0-548 GCF_001483705.2 Eufriesea mexicana
CTTGCCTGGCCTGACCTGACCTGACCCGACATAACCTAACCAGACATGGCCTGAACTGACCTGTACTGACCTTAGCTGACCTGATCTTACCTGAGCTGACGTTACCTGACCTGACCTGACCTGTCATGGCTTTAACCGACCTTACCTGCCCTGACCTGACATGACCTGACCTGACCTGACCTGACCTAGACCTGACCTGACATGACGTGACCTGACCTGTACTGACCTGACCTGAACTGGCCATACCTGGCCTGACATGTCCTGATCATACCTGACTGATCGGACCTGACCTGACCTGACCTGAACTGACCTTACCTGACCTGTCCCGACCTGACCTTACCTGACCTGATCTGACATGACATGACCTTATCTGACCTGATCTGACCTGAGCTGACCTGACCCTACCTGGCCTGACCTGGCCTGGCCAGACCTGACCTGTCCTCTCCTGTCCTGTGCTGAACTGACCTGACTTGTACATAGGAGATCTGACCGGACGTGACCTGACCTCACCTCGCCGGACTGATCTGACCTGACCTGACCTGACATGA
>NW_016967424.1:0-1985 GCF_001483705.2 Eufriesea mexicana
CATGAAAGCACTGTACGGAACAGAAATCCACCTAATAGCAGTATGTTGCACTTAAATCAGAGCCATCCTCTCCTGACATAACCAACCGTAACAAAACCAAGCGTGACACAACACAACCTAACGTGCTGTGACCACTATTGCTGGCCTCCCCAGAGCCAAGCCGAACATACTAGTGGAGAGTAGAACTCAGAAATCGATAGGATCGCAGTGAATGTCAGAAAAGGTTCAGCTACCAAAACATATACGAAACAAGCAGGACATAACCTGGCACAGCCTAGCTAAACCTGACATGCCGAGACCGCTGTTGCTGCCATACACAGAGAATGCATGATAGGACACAGTCGAGCGCTGAAATCCACCGAGTGTCGGAGAAAAGCACAAAAGTTAAAGCTGTCCTTGCCAAACATATCCTAACCCAACCTAACCGAACGTAACGTGACAGAACGTAACGTGCAGTGGCCAACATTCCTAGCCTTCACAGTCACAAGCTGATAGCATTAGAGCACTTTATGGCGCAGAAATCCACCCAGTAGCAGACTATTGAACTAAAGTCAAAGCCATCCTCTGCAAACATAACCAAACGTAACACAATAAAACGTATCCAATATTAACCTAACGTTCCGCGACAAATATGGCTGTCCACCACAGAGCCAAGCTGAATGCATTAGAGCACTGCATGGCACAGAAATCCACCTAATAGCAGACCATAGCTATAAGGTCAAAG
Organism: Eufriesea mexicana; assembly: GCF_001483705.2. Taxonomy (NCBI): domain Eukaryota; kingdom Metazoa; phylum Arthropoda; class Insecta; order Hymenoptera; family Apidae; genus Eufriesea; species Eufriesea mexicana. Next base: position 725 of record NW_016967424.1, read on the forward strand.
CTACCTTTCTTAACCCAACCAATCGTAACATAACCAAACGTAACCAAGCGCAAGCTAAAGTGCCGCGGCCACTATTGCTGGGCTCCCCAGAGCCAGGCAGCACCCGTTGGCGGAGAGTGCAACACAGATATCCATAGAATCGCCGTGTATGCCGGGAAAGTCAAAGCTACACAGGAATAACCCAAGCCACCAGAACATGGCCGAACGTAGCCTGACTCAGCTTAACGTGCCGGGAACGCTGTTGCTCCCCTCTCCAGAGCCAGGCGGAAAACGTTACTGTAGAGTAGAACGCAGAAATCCAGATAATCGCCGTGTATATCTGAAAAGCCAAAGCTACCCGAGTCCAACCCAAACCATCAGAACATTGCCAAACATAGCCTGACCCAACCTATCATGCAGCGACCGCTATTGCTGCCCTCCCCACAGCCAAGCAGGACATACTAGAGCAGAGTAGAGCGCGGATATGCTCCCAATAGTAGCGTACAGCGCAAAAGTTGAGGCTATCCTGGCCAAACATTGCAGAACCCAACCCAGCGAACGTAAACTGACTCAACATATCGTGCCGAGGCCACTGTTGCTGTCCTCTCCAGAGCCAGGCTGAAAGCATTAGTGCACTGCAGGAAGCAGAAATCCACCGAATGGCGGTGTACAGCACAAAAGTTACAGCTGACCTGTCCAAATTTAGCCTGACGCAACCTTACCGAGCGTAACATGACATCCCAAACTAACGTGCCGAGACCACTATTGCTGCCCTTGCCAGAGCCAAGCTGAAAATATTAGAGCACTGCAGCGCGCAGGAATCCACCTAATATAAGACAATAGCACTAAGGACAAAGCTATCCCCTCCTAACATAGTCAATCGTAACATGACCAAACCTAACCTAACTCAACCTAACTTACCGCAGCCAACATTCCTGGCCTCCACAGAGTCTAGCAGGACATACTTGTGGAGAGTAGGACACAGAAATCCCTAGAATTGCGTTGTATAACGAAAAGACTATGCTACCCGGCCCTAGCCGAAAGAAGCGGAATATAATCGAATATAGCCTGACCCAAGCTAACGTGCCAAAACCGCTATTGCTGCCCGAACTATATCAAAGAAGGACATACTAGAGTACAGTAGAGCGCAGGAATCTACCGAATATCTGCGTACAGCACGAAAGTCATAGCTGCCCTTATCAAACGTAGCGTAAACCATCCTCACCGAACGTAACCTGACACAACGGAAGGTGCAGAGGCCACCATTTCTGGCCTTCACAGA
>NW_016967425.1:0-2179 GCF_001483705.2 Eufriesea mexicana
GACCACTATTGCTTTCCTCGCCAGAGCCAAGCAGGGCACAGTAGAACACAGCAGACCGCAGGAGTCCACAGATGAGCAGAATATGGCACGAAAGTCAAAGCTATCCTAACTGAACTATACCTAACGTAACCTAACCAAACGTAACATACCTCAATCCATCGTACCGTGACAACTATTGCTGGCATCCCCAGGGCCAAGCAGAATACAGTAGGGCAAAGTAGAGCGCAGAAACGCGCCGAAAAACGGCATATAGTGCGAAAGTCAGAGTTACGCTAACCGAACATGACGCAACCTATTATAACTGAACGTAACATTACTCAACCCAATGCGCCGAGATTACTATTGCTGGCTTCTCCTGAGCCAGGCAGAACATAATAGAGAGCAGTAGAGTGCAGATATCCACCGCATTGCAGTGTACGGCGCAAAAGCCAATGGTATCCGAACCAGACCGGATGGGACCCAAACTAACCAAACGTAGCCCATCTCAACATAACGTGCCGATACAGCTATAGCTGGCTTCGCCAGAGCTCAGCAGAACACACTAGAGCACAGTAGGGCGCATAAGTCCACCGAACAACAGTCTACGGCACAATAGCCAAAGTTATCCTATACTAACCTAACAAATCGTGACATAACCAAACGTACCTAATACAATCTAAGTTGCGCGACCGTTATGGCATCAACAGTCTACGGCACAATAGCCAAAGTTATCCTATACTTACCTAACAAATCGTGACATAACCAAACGTACCTAATACAATCTAAGTTGCGCGACCGTTATGGCTGGCATCCACAGAGCCGAGCAGAACGTATTAGAGGAGAGTGGATTGCAGTAATCCATTGGATCGCAGTGTATAATGGAAAAGTCAAAGCAGTGAAAACATTTACTTAACCAACATAACGCAGCCAAACTAAGCCTTTCTCAACATAACGTGCCGAGACAGCTGCAGCTGGCCTTCGCAGGGAAAAGCAGAACATAGTTGAGAACATCAGGGCAAAAAACAAATAGGAGTGTATAGCGCGAAAGTCGAAGCTATCCTCACCGATCTAGGCCTAGGCTAACCATACCAAACGTAACATGGCCCATGCTAACGTGCCGGGACCACTAATTCTGGCCTCCCAGAGCCAAGCACAGAACGTTGCAGCACAGTAAAGCGCAGAAATGCAACGAACACGAGTGCATGGCAAAAAAGTCGAAGCTATCTTATCCTAACCAAACGAAACGTAACGAAACCGAACGTAACATAACTCAACCTAACGTGCCGAGAACATTAACGCTGCACTCCCCAGAGCAAAGCAGAAGGTATTAGAGCACACTAGTGCGCAGAAATCCACCGAACGGCAGTGTACGGCACAAAAGTCAGAGCCATTATGTCCTAACATATCCAATCTTCACATAACAGAACGTAACATTACTCAATGCAACGTGCCGACACCGCTTCCGCTGCATTCCCCGGAGCCAAGCAGAAAACGTTACAGCACATTGGAGCACAGAAATCCAACGAATGGCAGTGTACAGCACAAAAGTCGAAGCTGCCCTATCCTAACCTATGCAAACGTAACGCAACCAAACGTAACATAACCCAACCTTAAGTGACGAGACCACAACTGCTGGCCTGCCCAGAGCAATGCCGCGCATATTAGAGTACAGCAGTGCTCAGAAATCCACGGCATTGTAGTCTATACCACAGAAGTCGATGGTATCCTTACAAAACCTGACATATCTCAACCTAAAGAATCGTAGCCTAACGCATCATAACGTGCCGAGACCGCAACTGCTGGCCTCCTCATATTCAAGCAGATCATACTAGAACACAACAGAGCGCAGAAATGCACAAAATAGCAGTGTGCAGCACTAGCACAAAAATCAAAGCCAACGCATCCCTACCGAAAGATGCTTATGCCAAGCAAACGTAACATAAATAGACCCATCATGCCGAAATCACTATTGCTGGCCTCTCCGGGGCCAAGCAGCGCATATTGGAGCAATGTATAGCACAGAAATCCAACGAATAGCAGTGCACAGCGCAAAAGTAGAAGCTACCCTGTCCTAACATTGTCACTCGTAGCATAACCAGACGTATCCAAACTCAATCTAAGGTGCCGCAGCCACCGTTGTTGGCCTCACCAGAGCAGAGCAGAACACAGGCCTGGAAAGTAGTACTCAGAGATCCACAGA
>NW_016967426.1:0-591 GCF_001483705.2 Eufriesea mexicana
GAATCCAGAGCATTGCAATGGTTATAGCATGCCAATATAATCTTTCCTTCTTGTTTACGTAAGAAAGCTAGCTCACCATGATATTAGTCGAAAATGTCGATGAAATTGAATTTTCCATCCAGATTCTATAGTATTGAAATGGCTATAGCACGCCAATTGATTCTTTCCACCTTGTTTATGCAAGAAAGCTAGCTTTCCACGATATTAGTCAAAAATGTCAATAAGATTGAACTTTCCAGCCAGATTCAACGACATTGCAATCTCAATAGCGCTCCAGAAGGATCCTTCCTACTTACTTATGCATGGAAGACATTTCACCTCGATATTAGTCGAAAATGACAATAAAATTGAATTTTCCAGGACGGTTATACAGCATTGCATTGTCTATATCACGCCAGTAGAATCTCTCCTCCTTATTTATGCAAGAAAGTCAGCTCATCTCGATATTAGTCGAAAATGCCAATAAATTGAATCTGCCAGGCACATTATAAATCATTGCAATGGTTATAGCAAGCCCAAAGTATCTTACCTCCGTATTTATGCAAGAAAGGCAGCTCACCACAATATTAGTGGAAGATGTCAATAAAATTG
>NW_016967427.1:0-983 GCF_001483705.2 Eufriesea mexicana
TAACGTAATCTAACACAACCTAACGTGCCGCGACCTCTATTACTTGCCTTCTCGGAGTCAAAATGGTCATACTAGAGGAGGCTATGGCGCAGAAATCCATAGCATCACCGTGTATAGCAGAAATTCGAAGATATCCTAACCCAAACCGAGCTAATCTGACCTAGACGAACATAGCATATCTCAACGTATTGTGCCGAGATCGCCATTGCTGGTCATCCCAGAGCCAACCTGAACGCAATGGAGCGCATTAGATCGCAGAAATCCACCGGGTAACTGTGTACAGCAAAAAGTCAGAGCTATCCCCTCCTAGCCTAACCAAACGTAACATAGTCGAACGTAACCTAACTAAACCTAACGATCAGTATTGCCGGGCTACCCACAGCCAAGCGGAACATGATAGAGGAGAGTAGAGCGCAGAAATCCATAGAATCGCTCTATGTAGCAGAATAGTCAAAGCTATAGGTAGAGCGCAGAAATCCATAGAATCGCTATATGTAGCAGAATAGTCAAAGCTATCATGTCTTAACCCAACGAAATGTGTCGTAACCAAACGTAACATATCTCAAGCCAACTTGCCGCGACGACTATTGCTAGCTTCCAAAGAGTCGAGCGGAGGATGGTAGAGAAATGTAGAGCACAGTAATCCACCGAATGGCAGTGTATTGCGCGAGAGTCAAATCCACCCTAGCCTAAACCAACCAAATCTAACCTAACCGAACGTGACGTAACTCAACCTAACCTGCCGAGACTACCATTGCTAGCCTCCCCAGATCCATGCAGAGCATACTAGAGGAGAGTGGGGCGCAGAAATCCATAGAATCTCAGTGTATAACAGAAAATCCAAATCTGTCCAAGCCTAGCCCAAGCAAAAATAGCCTAACCATACCTAACATAACTGAACATATCGCGCAGCGACCACAATTCCTGGACTCCCCAGGGCCAAGCAGAATATTGTGGAGCACAGTAGAGAGCAGAAATGCACC
>NW_016967428.1:0-420 GCF_001483705.2 Eufriesea mexicana
CAATTGACAATACAGTGCTGAGTATGGCCACCTACACTATCCCATAGCCATTGAGTTAATCAGCTCGCTGATCATCAAACTCCTCAGCAATTGACGAATGTTCAATTAATACTGAAATTGTCGCTATTGAGATTGACAAAAACGCGATGACGTACTGAGTGTAGCCATCAAAAGATTGCTGAAGCCATTGGTTAAGTTTGATCACAGGATGATCTATGTTCCACGGTATTTCCAGAATAATCCACAGATATTGCAGTTACGGCTAGAGATGTTTACGATTGCCTATACGATACTTAGCATATCCACCAACACAGCACTATAGCGGTTTCATTAATTTGCTCACAGACGATCTAATCCTCACAGCAGTTCTAGAGTAATGAATATATTGTGCAGTTATGTATAGAGATATTTGCAATTGAC
>NW_016967429.1:0-278 GCF_001483705.2 Eufriesea mexicana
CGCTCTAATATGCACTGCTTGGCTGTGGAGGTACCAGCAATATTGGTCTCGGCACGCTAGGTTTGTTACGTTACGCGTGGCTTGCTCAGGTTAGGATAGGTTTGGTCCGGATAGCTTCGACCCTTGTGCTGTACACTGCCACTAGGCCGATATCTGTACACTGCGTTGCTCTACTGGCACCCGCTTGTCTCGAGGGAGGACATCAATAGTGGTCATAGCACGTTTGGTTGATTTATGTAACGTTTGGTTACGTCAGCTCAGCTTACTTTTAGTCAGTG
>NW_016967430.1:0-252 GCF_001483705.2 Eufriesea mexicana
CGGTTATGTTGGGTTAGGCTATATCTGGTTAGGGTAGCTTTAACATTTGTTATATACACAGATCTTCGGTGGATTCCTGAGCTCTAATGTGCTCTAGTATGTCCTGCTTGTATCTTGCGAGGGCAACAATAGCGGTCTCGTCTCGTAAAGTTGAGTTAGGCTACGTTTGGTTATGGTATGTATGTTTGAGTTAGGTTAGGGCAGCTCCGACTTTCGTGGTATAAACTGTTGTTCGGTGGCTTTCTGCGCTCC
>NW_016967431.1:0-1086 GCF_001483705.2 Eufriesea mexicana
TATGTTGGGTTAGCTGTCGTTTGGTTGTCCTAGGTTATGCTAAGTTTGGTCATTGCAGCTTTGTCTTTCGTGCCATATACTGCTAATCGGCGCACTTCTGTCATCTGCTCCGCCCTAGTACATTCAGCTTGGCTACGGGGAGTCCAGGAGCAATGGTGGCTGCAGGTTACTTTCAGCTATGCAACTTTCGTTTGAGTTAGGTGAGGCCAAGTTATGTTGGGATATCTACGGCTTTTGTGCTATTCACTGCAATGCGGTGGATTTTTGCGCTCTGCTGTGCTCTACTATATTCCGCTTGGCCCTGAGGAAGCTAGCAATATGGTTCTTAGCAGGTTGAGTTGAGCTATGCTGCGCTCGGTTATGTTGTGTTTGGTGGGGTTAGGATAGGATAGCCTAGACTTTTGTGCTATACACTCCTATCTGCAGATTCCTGCGCTCTACTGTTTTCTACTATTTTTTGCTTGGCTCCTGGTAGGCCAGCAATAGCGGTCTCGGCACGTTACGTTCAGCTAGGTTACGATTGGTTATGATAGGTTTTGTTACGTTAGGCCAAGATATCTTCGACTCTTGCTCTGTTCACAGAATTGCGGTGGACTTCTGCGGTCTACCCTGCTCTGGTACCTTCTGCTTGCTTCTGTGCATGCCACCAATAATTGTCTCTCCATGTTGGGTTGAGTTTCGTCGCATTTGGATATGTTACGTTTGGCTAGGTTAGGAGAGGCTACTTTGAGCTTTGTGCTGTAGACTGCTATTCGTTGGATTTCTGCATTCTACTGTGCTCGTATATGTTCTGCTTTGCTCTGGGGAGTCCAGGAATATTTGTTTCGTCACGTTACGTTGAGTTACAGTACGTTTGGACAGGAACAGGTCAGGATTGGTCAGGTTAAATTAGGGTGTTTTCCCCTTTTTTGCTTTGAACTGCATTGCCGTGGACTCCTGCGCTCTACTGTACTGAAGTATAATCTGCTTGGCTCCAGAGAGGCCAGCAGTAGTGGCCTGAGATCGTTAGGATGAGCTATGCTACGTTTGGTTATGTTACATTTGGTGATGGTAGGATAGGATAGTTTAGTGTTTTGTGGTATACAC
>NW_016967432.1:0-599 GCF_001483705.2 Eufriesea mexicana
GCGACGATTACACATTCCGTTGTATATTCTGAAATTGCAGAACAACTTGGACTATCAGCGAACTCGCAATTTCAGTGGCTATATTATTGTGTAAATCGGTACACTGAGTAACACTATGTCATTTGTCAATACCACTAAAGATGTGTGATCTATCCGTTGATAATTCTGGAACTGCTATAAAGTCGAAATCATTATTGATCAGATAAATCCAACTGCAACAGTGTCCTCTAGATGTATTTACCCAGCATCGTGCCGCCAATGGTAACTGCGTTTAGCCACAACTGTTCTGTACACTGGCTATTGTATGATTGCTTGGGCATCTACGTCATCAGTGAACATATAAATGCAATGGCTACTGCACTGTGATTGTGACGGTGCTCAGGGCTGCTTCGAAATATGTGTATTTCTTCAGCGACTTTTACACAAACCATTGTTCATTCTGCAATTGCTGAAAAACTTACATGACCAGGAATATATTATTTGAATGTCTAGAGTATTGTGCAGATTGCTCCACTCAGTAATGTACTGCCATTTGTCAATACCACTAAATATATGTGATCTACCCGTTGATCATTCTGGAATTGCTATGGAGTCGAAGT
>NW_016967433.1:0-225 GCF_001483705.2 Eufriesea mexicana
ATAGTATCTTTTCTCCTTATTTATACAAGAAAGTTAGCTCACGACGATATTAGTCGAAAATGTCATTAAAATTTAATTTTCCAGACAGATACTATAGAATTGCAATGGCTATAGCTGGACAATAGAATCTTACCTCCTTATTTATGCACGAAAGCTACCACACCACGTTAGTAGTCATAAATTTCAATAAAATTGAATTTTCCATCCAGATACTATAGAATTGCA